>NC_041384.1:60193190-60239897 GCF_002162155.2 Triticum dicoccoides | reverse complement strand
GACTAAAGGGGGGCATTGGTACCGGTTCGTGACCACCAACCGGTACCAATGCCCCCCCTTTAGTCCTGGTTGGTGCCACCAACCGGGACCAAAGGCCTTGCACAGCGGGGTGGTGGTGGGAGTTTAGTCCCACCTCGCTAGTTGAAAGGGGCACGCAGTGGTTTATAAGCCTCGCTGCCGCACCCCTCTCGAGCTCCTCTGCATTGCAGGCTTACGGGCATAATTGTGACTGCTATGCCTGATGGGCCTACTGGGCCTTTTGCGGGCCTGAATCCTGGCCCATGGATGGGTTTCTAGTCGTATTCAGGCCGTGGTGGCCTAGTAGGTGGCAATTTTTTTTTTCCCAGTTTTTTATTTTCTTTTCTGCTTTATTTTTTGTTTTGTTTATACTTACAACAAAATACTTATTTACTTTATTTTATTTTGTTTCTAATTACTTATTTATTTTATTTTATGATAATTCTTTTTGCTATTAAAGTTTCTAACAAAAAAGTTATTTATGAAAATTCCTTTTACTTTTAATGATTTTGAACAGAAAATACTTTGATAATTTTAGTTGCATCAATTTTATATAATTTTAGTTTCATAAATTTTAGAGGTTGCTTATAATGTTTTGAACAGAAAATACTTTGATAATTTTAGTTTCATAAATTTTATTTATGTTATTAGAGTTTATTTTAATTTATTTTGTTTTGTTTCTACTGATATATTTTATTAAAGTTTCTATTATTTTGTTTCAAATTACTTATTTATTTTATTTTATGATATCTTTTTGCTATTAAATTTTCATGGATTTACTGATTATTTTGAGCTATAAGACTCTGAAATTGAAAAGCATTTCAAATGAACTCTAAAAAGGTTAAAAGTTGGCATGATATCATGATTTCACCCACATAGCATGTGCAAGAAAGTAGAGAGGTTTACGGCAAAAACTGGATGCACTTCGTGTACAAAACGGACAATCTCTTTTGAACTATCAGGGTTTCACATGAAAACTCATCTGTTATAAAGGGATTTCATTTTTTTGAACTTATTTGAACTCCATAGTTGTTCCGTGTTCAAAATGCATCATTCAAAGTCACATCATCAATTTTCAACCCTTTCTGACTTCATTTGTTTTTTTCATGCATTTACTGATTTTTTTCAGCTATAAGACCCTAAAATTGAAAAGCACTAGAAATAAACTCTGAAAAGGTTGAAAGTTGGCATGGTATCATCATTTCACCCACATAGCATGTGCAAGAAAGTAGAGAGGCTTACGGCAAAAACTGGATGCACTTCATGTACAAAACGAATAATCTCTTTCGAAGTATCAGGGTTTCATATGGAAACTCGTCTGTTACAAAGGGATTTCATTTTTTAGAACTTATTTGAACTCCATAGTTTTTCTGTGTTCAAAATTCACCATTCAAAGCCACATCATCAATTTTCAACCCTTTCTGACTTCATTTTTTATTTTTTATGCATTTACTGATTATTTTGAGCTATAAGACCCTGAAATTGAAAAGCACTACAAATGAATTCTGAAAAGGTTGAAAGTTGGCATGGTATCATCATTTCACCCACATAGCATGTGCAAGAAAGTAGAGAGGCTTACGGCAAAAACTGAATGACTTCGTGTACAAAACGGACAATCTCTTTCGAAGTATGAGGGTTTCATACGAAAACTCGTCTATTACAAAAGGATTTCATTATTTTGAACTTATTTGAGCTCCATAGTTTTTCTGTGTTCAAAATGCACCATTCAAAACCACATCATCAATTTTCAACCCTTTCTGACTTCATTTGTTATTTTTCATGTATTTACTGATTTTTCCAGCTATAAGACCCTGAAATTGAAAAGTACTACAAATGAACTCTGAAAATGTTGAAAGTTGGCATGGTATCATCATTTCACCCATATAGCATGTGCAAGAAAGTAGAGAGGGTTACAACAAAAACTGGATGCACTTTGTGTACAAAACGGACAATCTTTTTCGAAGTATGAGGGTTTCATACGGAAACTCGTCTGTTACAAAGGGATTTCATTTTTTTGAACTTGTTTGAACTTCATAGTTTTTCTGTGTTCAAAATGCACCATTCAAAGACACATCATCAATTTAGTACATATAGCTCTCATGAATAGATAAGTGACCAAAATAATAGAAGTTCATCATCACATTAAAAACAAAGTACATACATAGTTCTCATTGAACAACATATAGCTCTCCAGAGCATCTAGTTAAACCATACATTGAAACTATGTAAAACCTTTCAATGCAAGAACAAATGCGATCATAATCACAACCAAGGTAAAAGTTGATCCAACAGCATAATGATACCAAGCCTCGGTATGAATGTCATATTTTCTTCTTTCTAATCTTCAACCGCATTGCATCCATCTTGATCTTGCGATCATCGACGACATCCGCAATATGCAACTCCAATATCATCTTCTCCTCCTCAATTTTTTTATTTTTTTCCTTCAAGTAATTGTTTTCTTCTTCAACTAAATTTAACCTCTCGACTATAGGGTCAGTTGGAATTTCCGGTTCAACTACCTCCTACATAAATAAAATCTATGTCAACTTGATGGGCATAATTGTCATAAACAATAAATGAACCAAATAGTTATAAAAGATAATATATACCACATCCGAATCATAGCCAGGACGAGGGCCGACGGGGGCGGATACCAAAACCATCACACTATATAATAACAAGCAATAATAAAAGTAAGAAAATTAGACAAGTATCTATCTAAAGTAATAATTTTTTTCTTTCAGAAGAAGATAAGAACAAGAGCCTCACCATGGTGGTGCAGGCGACGAGATCGGCGTGGGCGATCGACGACGGTGAAGACGGGGACGGGACATGACAGACTGCTAAACCTAGACAAATCTCGGGGAAAATGGAGCTTGGAGGTTGAGCTTCGAGAGGAGAAAGCTTAACTAGCGTGGCTCGGGCATTTCATCGAACACCTCATGTGCATAGGAGGTGAGCTAGAGCACCCAAATGCCCTCTCCTCGCCGGCCAGAAAAAACAGAGCACTGTGGAGTGCTCTGCTGCGGCGACGGGGTATATATAGGCAACTCATTTGTCCCGATTCGTGGCTGGAACCGGGAATAAAGCCTAGCTTTCTGTCATGGTAGCCAAGAACCGGGACCAATGTTTGTAGGCCAGGAGTGAGGCCCATTGGTCCCGGTTCGTGCCTACAACCGGGACAAATGGGTCCATACGAACCGGGACCAATGCCCACGAGGCCCCGGCCGGCCCCCTCGGCTCACGAATCAGGACAAATGCATCCATTGGTCCCGGTTCATGGCAGAACCGGTACTAATGGGCTGGCCAGGCCCGAATGAAAGCCCCTTTTTCTACTAGTGGTTGCCACGACCGACATCCGGCAACTCGCATATAGGCAGCTCCACCAGCAAAGGGACCAGCCTTTCCTCCTCCCCGCTCCAACGTTCCACCACTCCAGACGTCAGATCCCCTGGCGGAGCACATTGTAGCGGGACGAGGAGCTTCGGAAAGCGACACATGTACAGCCGTGTGGCGAGTTCTCTTCTCCGTCGGCTGGTTTTGGGGGCGGTGAAGGAGGAAGCCGGGGTGGACGTCGAGGGAGGAAGCCTTTGATTGCGTTGACCCTCACGTTGGGTTGCGCACGAGGGTGTGAGGTTTTTTTTCCTTTACAGAGGGTGTGGGGTGTGGGTGTGACAAAGCGTTAATGTCCATTTGTCTCGCACTGCCACGTGGGCAATTTGCCACATCAAAATGAGGTTAAAAATGGTTAATGTCGTGATTTGTAAAGTGATGGTTTTTCGTTGATTAGAACAGTATTATGGTAGTTTTATGCATTTCACTCGTAAGGTAGGGTGCACCACCAGCGTCCGTCAAGCACGGTTGGCGACCGTAGCTCGGTATGAAGCCAAATCAATGGAAAAGAACTCCATACATTAAACTCAAGTAGTAGTATTTGTGTGTTTAGAGATGGAATTTTAAATCGTGAGTTAACTCCGTACATAAACTCATTCAGAAAATAATAATCCACACTCCTTCTATGCACTATTTTTTTTGCGGGATTCCTTCTATGCACTATTTAATTTAGACTGCACAAACACACTAAGGATGCGTTTGGTTGAAGGTGTCGTATGAATGGGTTGGGACCGTTCAATTTTTTTGGGATTGAACCATTCAATTCATGTGTTTGGCTGAATATAAGTGGTGAGCTAATTATTTAGGACGGGACCACCAATCATGCTCACATAGTCATGCATGCAAAGGGTGGCCATTTGATTCGACCGATTTGGTTGGATGGAACGGTTCAGCATCTTCATGGCATATTCTCTTTTTTTGGCTCGAACCATTCATGTGCTTTATAACCAAACATGTCTATTTTCTGAACGATCCCAACCCATTCATGACCGCCCTTGCAACCAAATGCACCCTAATGTAAGATGTTTTTGCTGTTTAGTTTAAACCGCAAAAACGTCTACGTTGTACTGGTACATAAACTCCATGCACATAAGAAGAAAGAAAGACTTCATACTACATAAATTCCTTGGACTCGTGAAGCAGTAAAAACTAAAAAGTACTCCCTGTAAATTGTCCGTCTCTCCGCCAAAGAAAAAAGAAGAGAAAAGATACTAGAATCAAATTACATCTTGCTTTTGCGCGCCGCCTGAAGCTCGTCGCACCAGTCGTCGAGCTCCTTGATGGTGCGCCAAGCCATATATAGATTTTAGCTTTTGATTTTAGGTCGCCCCGGTCCTTCGTTGGAGTATATATAACCCACAAGGCCACAACCCAGCCGGTCCGATTCGTGCTAGTACGCAGTTAATTACTCACCGGTCCGATTCGCTGCGCCACCTTGAGCCTGGCAGTCTGTTTCCGTCTACCTACCAAACATCAACCAGGTTTTCCTTCCCTCACAAGAAAGAAAAACGATCCCTTCCCCTGAAGCACGTTAAGTCGAATCTGAAGCACGTTCCGAGAAGTCTGCTTCGTCTAGGGTTAGGGCTCCGGCGAGATTATGTGCGATCTCGCGCCACCACCTCTTCCCCTGGTCGGGAGTCTACCGGAGTCATGGATGAAGGCCCGTCTGATTCCGTCTCCACAGTCTTTGTTGTCTTTGAGTCTACGTAGCAGCACCTCGCTGCAAGGAGTCCCGTGACGTCCACGGGGCTAGGTCTCCGCAACCATCTACGAAGAGTGGATTTGCCTCATGAGTCATGACTCATGTCATAGGAAAGGCCAGCTTGGAGATGGCACCGCCGTTCCCCCGAGCATCCCCACAAAGCCGCCTGATCGTGCGACAATGCTGATGCCGCTTGCTGCTAGCGATAGGGGTGATTATGAGGGTTTTGTTGAAACACCTGCCCACCCGAAGTCGCGAAGCGGCGGCGCACTAGTGCGTGCATTTGCGGAAGGTCCGATCGCGTGTGTGCGTGTGGACGGATCGTTCAAAGATGATCCAGTAATGCGCGACCATGAAATTCCATCAGCGTCCTCCTCAGATGCACCAAACAATTCATCGGCGTCCTTCTCCAGGGAGGATCGCCGGGAGCAATGAAACTAATAAGTTGGAACTGTGGGGGTCTCTTGGGAGCCCTGACAGTTTGTTCGCTTATGGACATCCAGAGGCGACATAAATCAGATGCGGTTTTTCTGTCCGAAACGCATTTGGATGAGGATAGGGCAGAGGACTTGAGAAGGAAAATGGGGATGGGCTACAAAATCATTGCGCCAAGCCTTGATGGAAGGAAAGGTGGTTTGCTTTTAGTCCGGAAGAAGGAGGTGAGGATCTACTCCTGGACTACCATTTTTAGTGTCATTGATGTGATGGTGGAGGAATCAGATGGAAGAGAATGGAGGCTTTCAGGATTGTATGGGGAGCCTAGTTGGGATAACAAGGATCGTACGTACCAGCTAATACGTGGCTTGCATGCTCAATCTAATCTGGCGTGGGTGGTCATTGGTGACTTTAATGAGATTTTGTCCTCATCAGAAAAGGAGGATGGTGCGCCGCGGTAGCAATCGCGGTTACAGGCCTTCCAAGATGCACTTTCAGATTGTTCCCTGGAGGACATAGGTTACCATGGAGACAAATTCACATGGTTTCGAGGAGGATTGTTTGAACGTTTGGATCGTGATGTATCTAACGTCGGATGGATGGAGATGCATCCCATGTCCGGCCTGTGCAATCTAGAGATGGGGAAGTCGGACCATCGAGCGATTTGCCTAGACATAGAATACCTGGTGGGTGTTGCGGCCGCCAAGTCGCAACCTAGTCTGAAATTAGAAGCGTGTTGGCTGTCACAAGAGATAGTGGAAGAGGTGGTCAAGACGGCATGGCAGAAGGCAGTGGTGCATGGCCTGTGCCCGTCGGCAAGCGCAAAACTCGAGCTGTCCACACATAACTGCATGACTAGGATCGTAAGGTTCTTAAAGGTCCCCGAGCTCGTTTGAGGGCGGCACGGAAGGAGTTGGACAACTTGATGCTCGCGGAATATACAAACGAAGCAAAGTTAAAACAGAAGGATCTTACATTGCTTATTGAGAGTCTACTCGAACAAGAAGAAATCTAGTGGGCGCAGCGTGGACGTGTGAATTGGTTGCGCCGTGGAGATTGCAACACCAAGTTTTTTTAACCAGTCTACATTAGCTCGTAGGCGTCGCAATTTAATTAAGAAATTGAAAAAATAATAATGATGGGTGGGTGGAGGGTAATGATAACCTGAAACCACTTATCTTTGATTATTTCCATAGCCTTTTCTCTTCGGATGCAGGGGCTATTGATGATGGGTTACTAGCTACTGTTAAGCAGGTGGCCACGGGAGATATGAACAGATTGTTGATGACACCATACTCGAAAGAAGATGTTAAAAAAGCTCTATTCCAAATAGGTGACATGAAGGCCCCTTGTTCGGATGGGCTCCACGCCATCTTCTTTACAAGATTTGCCATATTGTAGGTGATGAGCTAACACCGGAGGTTGTTGATGCATCATCAACAAAAAAAATTCTGGAGGGGTGGAACTCTACTAATGTTGTGCTTATTCCTAAGGTGGATAGACAAGAGGTAATTACCCAGTTTAGACCCATTAGCCTGTGTAACATGGTTTATAAAATTATCTCCAAGATGCTGGCAAATAGACTAAAAAAGATTCTGCCAGTGGTGATTTCTCCAACTCAGAGTGTGTTTGTCCCTGGTAGACTAGTTAGAGATAATGTGCTAGTAGCTTATGAGTGATTTCATGCAATCAAGAAGAAGACCCATGGATCCAATGGTGTTTGTGCAGTTAAATTGAATATGCCTAAAGCATATGATCGGGTTGAATGGGGTTTCTTAAAGAAAATAATGTTGAAGTTGGGATTTGATCCACTATGGGTGGATATGATTATGGAGTGTGTTCCCTCTGTCAGCTACAAGATCAGGTTCAATGACACAGAGACAGATGAGTTCATACCCATGAGGGGGTTGAGGTAGGGGGATTCCTTGCCGCTGTACCTTTTCTTGTTATGTTCCGAAGGGCTCTCCATCATGCTTGCCCATGAGGAAAATATTGGCGGAATTGAAGGTATACCGGTTTGTAGGAGTGCACCATCAATCTCTCATCTTCTTTTCGCCGATGACTCCCTTATCAGAATGAGAGCGAATGAGGATAATGCAAACACTCTGAAAATAATTTTGGATACTTATTGTACTAGCTCAGGGAAACGTGTTCGCATAGCTAAATCAAGTATATTTTTTAGTCCCAATACCGGAGTGTTGATTAGGGAAGGTGTTTGTGGCATCCTAGACATCTTAACTGAAGCTCTATCAGATAAATACCTGGGCCTTCCGACGATGGTTGGGATGGACAGGAGCGACTGCTTTCAACACTTGATAGAGATAGAGTTTGTCTATGCCTAAAGGGTTGGAAGGAGAAAATCCTATCAGTACAAGGGAAAGAAATTGTGTACAAGGGAAAGAAATGTTAGTGAAATCTGTTGCACAAGCTATTCCTTCATATGCAATGTCTATTTTTAAACTGCCCAAGGGTGTGTGCAAATCAATTACACATGAGATTTCTGGCTTCTAGTGGGAAGATGGAGAGGGAAAGAATAAAATGCATTAGTTTCCATGGTGGAAATGTGTGTTCCAAAGAATAAAGGTGGTATGGAATTTAGAGACCTACACAGCTTTAACCTTGCTATGTTAGCAAAGCAGTGTTGGCGACCTCTCCAAAGATCTGATTCTCTGTGTGCACGAGTATTGAAAGCAAAGTATTACCCCAATGGTGATATATTGAGTGCTCGACCAAAGAAGGGTTCATTGTTTACATGGTAGAGTATCATTGCAGGTATCCAAACTTTAAAGAGAGGGTGCATTTGGCATGTTGGTTTGGGACCACATATTAACATTTGGGATGATACTTGGATTCATGCTAGTGAGTCAAGTAAAATTATTACCCCAAGAGGAGGAACAATGATGTCCAAAGTGGAGGAATTAATCGATCCGCATACGGGTCAGTGGGATGGTGAACTCCTATGTGACATCTTTCTACCTGTTGATGTGTACAGAATATCCCGGAAGCCACTTTGCTCGTTCAGACTATCCCAAAAGGTCCCAAATCAACCCAATTTGGAAGGACTTATGACAATTGAGAATCCAGTGGAAGATAAAGCACTTTGGATGCTTTAGAGTCCTTGTGGGGAGACACATACCCCTGATTCCACAATGCCTAATATGCAAAGTTGGCATGGAGGACATCCAACATTGTATCTTCACATGCACGAGGGCTAATGATGTATGGTCTGCGCTCAATCTTGAAGAAACTATCAGGCATGTGGTAGCTTAGGACCGGTCTGGTTCTATTAACTTACATATACTCCTACAACTTCAAGCTATGGTACATGAAATACTGGTGGCAGAGTTTGTCCTTGTTGCCATGTGGTATATCTGGTGGCAGAGGAGGCAAGCGGTGAAAGGAGTGCCTGTGCAACCTCCTGATAAGACGGCTGTGTCAATTCAGGTATTGGCCATGAAATTCTTCCGTGCAAATACTTTGAATCGGCCAGTTCGAAAATTTGATCAAATACGAAAGAAACCTGAGACGGGTTGTGTGAAAATTAATGTAGATGCGTCATTTCATGCGAAGACCTTGGCAGGATCTTGCGGAGCTATGGCGAAAGATGATCAGGGTAATTTTATCATAGCGGCAACTGATATGTCCCCAACGTATCTATAGTATTTGATTGTTCCATGCTGTTTTATTATCAATCTTGGATGTTTTATAATCATTTTATAGTCATTTTATATCATTTTTTGGTACTAACCTATTGACATAGTGCCAAATGTCACTTGCTGTTTTTTCCATGTTTTTCACATCACAGGAAATCAATATCAAATGGAGTCCAAATGCCCCGAAACTATCTTTGTGATTTTTTATGGGCCAGAAGGAAGGCAATGGGCCCTGGTTGCACCTGGGAAGTGCCCCGAGGGGGGCACAATACACCAAGGCGCGCCAGGAGGCCCAGGCACGCCTTGGTGGGTTGTGCCCACCTCGGGTGCCCCCCGAACCGCCTCTTTGCTCTATAAATACCCAAATATTCCAGAAACCCTAGGGGAGGCGACGAAATATTCATCCAGCCGCCGCAGAGTCTAGAACCACCAGATCCAATCTAGACACCATCTTGGATGGGGTTCACCACCTCCATTGGTGCCTCTCCGATGATGCGTGAGTAGTGCTTTGTAGACCTTCGAGTCTGTAGTTAGTAGCAAGATCTCTCTCTCTCTCTCTCTCTCTCTCTTGCTGATTCTCAATACAATAGTGTCTTGGAGATTGATAGGTCCATTTTGCATCATGCTTTTATATCGATATTTATTACATTATGGGCTGTTATTACACATTATGTCACAATACTTATGCCTATTCTCTCTTATTTTACAAGGTTTACATGAAGAGGGAGAATGCCGACAGCTGGAATCCTGGGCTGGAAAAGGAGCAAATATTAGAGACCTATTCAGACAAAGAACTCCCAAAGTCCTGAAACTTCATGGAGGCACGTTCTGGAATATATAAAAAATATTGGGCGAAGAAAGAACCAGAGGGGGGCCACCCACCATCCATGGGGGTGGGGGCGCGCCCTACCCCCTGGGCGCGCCCCTTGCCTCGTGGGCCCCCTGGCAGGCCTCCGGTGCCCATCTTCTGCTATATGAAGTCTTAATTCCGAGAAAAAAAACAAGCAAGATTTCAGGACGAAACTCCACCGCCACGAGGCGGAACCTTCGCGGAACCAATCTAGGGCTCCGGAGGAGCTGTTCTGCCGGGGGAACATCCCTTCGGGAGGGGGAAATCATCACCATCGTCATCACCATCGATCCTCTCATCGGGAGGGGGTCAATCTCCATGAACATCTGTTGGGGACCATAATAATTTCAAAAAAAATCCTACGCACACGCAAGATCTATCATGGTGATGCATAGCAACGAGAGGGGAAGAGTGTTGTCCATGTACCCTCGTAAACCGTAAGCGGAAGCGTTATGATAATGCGGTTGATGTAGTCGTACGTCATCACGATCCGACCGATCCTAGCACCAAAAGTACGGCACCTCCGCGATCTGCACATGTTTAGCTCGGTGACGTCCCACGAACTCTCGATCCAGCTGAGTGTCGATGGAGAGCTTCGTCAGCACGACGACGTGACGACGACGATGATGATGCTACCAGAACAGGGCTTCGCCTAAGCACCGCTATGATATGACCGAGGTGGATTATGGTGGAGGGGGGCACCGCACTCGGCTAAGGGATCAATGATCAACTTGTGTGTCATGGGGTGTCCTCCTGCCCCCGTATATAAAGGAGCAAAGGGGGAAGGCCGGCCGGCCCTAGGAGGGCGCGCCAAGAGGAGGAGTCCTCCTCCTAGTGGGAGTAGGACTCCTGAGGGAGTCCTGGATTAGGGGGTCTCCGGACACCCGGACTATATCCTTTGGCCGGACTATTGGACTATCAAGATACAAGATTGAAGACTTTGTCTCATGTCCGGATGGGACTCTACTTGGCGTGGAAGGCAAGCTAGGCAGTATGGATATGGATATCTCCTCCTTTGTAACCGACCTTGTGTAACCCTAACCCCCTCCGGTGTCTATATAAACTGGAGGGTTTTAGTCCGTAGGACAACATACAATCATACCATAGGCTAGCTTCTAGGGTTTAGCCTCTCCGATCTCGTGGTAGATCAACTCTTGTAATACTCATATCATCAAGAATAAATCAAGCAGGACGTAGGGTTTTACCTCCATCAAGAGGGCCCGAACCTGGGTAAAACATCGTGTTCCCTGCCTCCTGTTACCATCTGCCTTAGATGCACAATTCGGGACCCCCTACCCGAGATCCGCCGGTTTTGACACCGACATTGGTGCTTTCATTGAGAGTTCCTCTGTGTCATCGCCGTTAGGCTTGATGGCTCCTACTATCATCGATAGCGATGCAGTCCAGGGTGAGACTTTTCTCCCCGGACAGATCTTTGTGTTCGGTGGCTTCACACTACGGGCCAACTCGCTTGGCCATCTGGAGCAGATCGAAAGTTACGCCCCTGGCCACCAGGTCAGGTTTGGAAGCTTAAACTACACGGCTAAAGTTCGCGGAGACTTGATCTTCGACGGATTCGAGCCCCTGCCTTGTGCGCCACGCGGTCACGATGAGTACGATTTAGCTCTACCATCGGACAATGTTCAAGAAATCGCACCGGTAGCCGCTCCGACCCTCAATTCGGAGCCAGTTGCGCCATCCATGGATGGGTGGATAGACCCCGTCACGGAGGTCGTATCCTCTGCGGCGATCGAGCCGAATATCGACCTTACCCTTCTCGAGAGCCGTGTTGCCAAACTGCTGTTTCCTTCTCCGTCCACGGACTCCGAACCGCCTACGCCTGTTCCTGTCGAATCCGATTGGGCGCCGATCATGGAGTTTACCTCTGCGGATATTTTTTAGCACTCGCCCTTTGGCGACATACTGAACTCATTAAGGTCTCTCTCCTTGTCAGGAGAGTCCTGGCCGAACTACGTCCAGCGGGATTGGGATGCGGATGACGAAGAAATTCGCCGCCCACCCACCACCCACTTAGTAGCCACTGTCGATGACTTAGCCGACATGCTCGACTTCGACTCCGAAGACATCGATGGTATGGACGACGATGTGGGAGGCGAAGAGGAATCACTGCCCACAGGGCACTGGACAGCCACCTCATCATACGATATATACATGGTGGACACACCCAAAGAAGGCAATGGCGACGAGAAAACGGAGGATGACCCCTCCAAGAAGCAACCCAAGCGCCGGCGTCAGCGGTGCCGCTCTAAGTCCCGCCAAGGCAAAAGTGGTGATACCGGCACCGGAGATAATAGCACTCTGGACAGTGCCGAAGACAACAACAACCCCCTCCAGCAAGATTTAGAGCAGGAGGATGGAGGAGCCAGCCCTCCTGAGAGAGCAATAGATGGAGAGGTGGAGGATGATAATTACATGCCTCCCTCCGAAGACGAGGCAAGCCTCGACGATGACGAATTCGTCGTGCCAGAGGATCCCGTCAAACAAGAGCGCTTCAAGCACTGGCTTATAGCCATAGCAAATAGCCTTAAGAAAAAGCAGCAGCAGCTTCAAGCTGATCAAGATTTGCTAGCTGACAGATGGACTAAAGTCCTGGCGTCCAAGGAATATAAACTCGAACGCCCCTCCAAGAGTTACCCAAAGTGCAGGTTGCTACCCCGACTGGAGGAGGAAGCACCGAAACCTACATCCCCGGCATATGACGCGGCTGATCGACCACCTCATGGCCGCGACAGAGAGGCATTCCAGCCAAAAGCTCAGCCCGCACCCCAACTCATTCAAATAAAAAGGCATGGGGAAACACGCCAGACCTGCGAGACGTATTGGAGGACAAAGCAAAACATGCAAGATCGATCTATGGATCACGAGGGCGCGCCACTATGCGAGACAATAATCGTCACGCCGGATACAGTAAAAGTAAGTCCGGCCGGGCCGTACATAGCGGGCAAGACTCATTTGAGCTGTGTCGCGACATAGCCTACTACAGAGGCGCCCACACCCCCTATGCTTCACAGACGAAGTAACGGATCATCAAATCCCACAGGGTTTCAAACCCGTAAATATAGAATCATACGACGGCACAACAGATCCTGCGGTATGGATTGAGGATTTCCTCCTGCATATCCACATGGCCCGTGGTGATGATCTACACGCCATTAAATACCTCCCACTCAAGCTCAAAGGACCATCTCGACATTGGCTCAATAGCTTGCCAGCAGAGTCCATTGGCTGTTGGGAGGATCTGGAAGCCGCATTCCTTGACAACTTCCAGGGCACTTACGTGCGACCACCAGATGCCGATGACTTGAGCCACATAATTCAGCAGCCAAAGGAATCGGCCAGGCAATTCTGGACACGGTTCCTAACAAAGAAAAGTCAAATCGTCGACTGTCCGGATGCAGAGGCCCTAGCAGCTTTTAGGCACAACATCCGCGACGAGTGGCTCGCCCGGCACCTTGGCTAGGAAAAGCCGAAATCTATGGCAGCCCTCACGACACTCATGACCCGCTTTTGTGCAGGAGAAGACAGCTGGCTGGCTCGCAGCAATAACATATCAAAGAACCATGGTACTTCGGATACCAAGGATGGCAATGGCAGGTCACGTCACAACAAACATAAGCGCCGCATTAACAGCGACAATACCGAGGATACGGTAGTCAATGCCGGATTCAAAGGCTCTAAACCCGGTCAGCGGAAAAAGCCATTCAAAAGAAGCACTCCGGACCCGTCTAGTTTGGACCGTATACTCGATTGCTCGTGCCAAATACACGACACCCCCGACAAGCCAGCCAACCACACCAACAGGGATTGTTGGGTGTTCAAGCAGGCCGGCAAGTTAAATGCTGAAAACAAAGATAAGGAGTCACATAGCAATGACGAGGAGGAGCCCCTGCAGCCGAACACTGGAGGACAGAAGAGGTTCCCCCCACAAGTGCGGACGGTGAACATGATATACGCAACCCACATCCCCAAGAGGGAGCGGAAGCGTGCGCTCAGGGACGTATATTGCATTGGAGCCAGTCGCCCCAAAGTTCAACCCATGGTCCTCCTGTCCGATCACCTTCGATCGCAGGGACCACCCCACTAGTATCCGTCATGGCGGATTCGCTGCACTGGTCCTAGACCCAATCATTGATGGATTTCACCTCACTCGAGTCCTAATGGACGGCGGCAGCAGCCTGAACCTCCTTTATCAGGACACAATGCACAAAATGGGTATAGACCCCTCAAGGATCAAACCCACAAAAATGACCTTTAAAGGTGTCATACCAGGTGTAGAGGCCCATTGCATAGGCTCAGTCACACTGGAATTGGTCTTCGGATCCCCGGATAACTTCCGAAGCGAAGAGCTAATCTTCGACATAGTCCCGTTCCGCAGTGGCTACCATGGACTGCTTGGGCAAACCACAGTTGCAAGATTCAATGAGGTACCGCATTATGCATATCTCAAGCTCAAGATGACAGGACCTCGAGGGGTCATAACAGTCATTGGAAACACAGAGCGCTCTCTCCACACGGAGGAGCACACTTCGGCCCTCGCAGCAGAAGCGCAAAGCAGCCTCTTAAGGCAATCCACTAGTTCGGCAATTAAGGACTCGGACACCTTCAAGTGCGCCTGGAGTAATCGGCAACTGGACCGCCTGGCGCGTTCCGAGCTCGTATAGCAATGCGGCCCCCACCCCAGTCCCAGCCAAACGGCAAAATCCGTGCCACACGTACATAATTACGCATTAAAAATACCATGGGCACAGGTGGGGAGGGGGGAACGACTACAGCACGCCCCAAGACGCGGCTTCAACCGCACTAGGGGCTTCCCGCTTTGTTATTTTTCTCTTTCAGGACTTTAATCTCTAGAAACCCTGTCCGGCAGCATGATTGCCGAACACATGATGCAGCAACCAAGGAGGCAGAAAGCTATGTCACACCACGGAACTCCCAGGTGGATTACGATAACGAGTGAAATATTTGCTTTAATACTATTGCTCAGCTTGCCCATGGAAGGGACATGTCAAACAGTCCTACTTTTTGCTTATCGCACTACTTGTATCATTCTGCTTTAACACACCTTTTTGAATAAACAATGCATAGCATTAAGACTATTATTGCATTCTTCCTTTATATATATATATATATATGTTCATTCATGACATCTAGCACCCGTACACTCTGGTACGGCCAATACGCTAGGGGCTTAAGCATACCCCATAATACGGCGTGAGAAGTCCGAACACTTTCGACAGTGCGGCACCCCAAACTTATAGCATTATATGCATCAGCTCCGAATCATGTCTTGGGTCAATAGTTGGGTTTTCCCGGCTCCCATGTTTTGGTACCTTACGTTCCGCTATATGGGCTAAGGTAGAACTGGGAGAACTACTGCGATTGTGCCCCGGTTCTGCTGGGCTAAGCACATCAGTAGAGAAAGCTAAAATTGACTGTCATGATAAGGCGAGAGACTCGTCGCTGTTCGAGAGGTTTCAAGTCCCTAAAAACTTATGCCGCTTTGAGCGAGGAGTCGGCCCTGTCCAACTTAAGGCGTGTATTGCGCCCCGAATTCGGCCTTCCGAATACTAGGGGCTTCGCCGAAATTTAAAATTATAGAATTCTATGGCTAAGTGAGAGTGATAACGCATTATAGTCTGATTGCCTTGTTCGTTGTGCTAAGCACCTTCCTCGAAGGACCCAACAATGGGAACAAGAGTGCTCAGGTTTATCCCGAACACCCCAGCATCCGTGGTGTGGGGGCAGAAGCCGACGACTAGCCATCTCTCATATTTGATAAACAGCCGAACATAAGGCAGTATTTTAAATTCAAACAAGCGTTGCATAGCGCATATGAACAAGTTTTCATAATACAAGATTACACGAGCAAGTTTACTCAAATATTACATCTTTCATACACTCGTCCGCTACGAGACGGTCACCCTTCAGGACACCCTCATAGTACATCTTGGGGTGGCGATGCTCCTTGCCCGCAGGTGGCCCTTCCATCACCAGCTTCACGGCGTCCATCTTGGTCCATTGCACCTTGACACGGGCGAGAGCCCGGCGTGCGCCTTCGATGCAGACAGACCGCTTAATGAATTCCAGCCGTGGGCAGGCATCCACAAGCCGCCTCACTGATAACCCACAAGTATAGGGGATCGCAACAGCTTTCGAGGGTAGAGTATTCAACCCAAATTTATTGATTCGACACAAGGGGAGCCAAAGAATATTCTCAAGTATTAGCAGCTGAGTTGTCAATTCAACCACACCTGGAAACTTAGTATCTGCAGCAAAGTGTTTAGTAGCAAAGCAATATGATAGTTGCGGTAGCGGCGACAAAAGTAAAGACAACAAAAGTAATGTTTTTGGTATTTTGTAGTGATTGTAACAGTAGCAGCGGGAAAGTAAATAAGCGAAAACCAGTATATGGAAAACTCGTAGGCACCGGATCAGTGATGGATAATTATGCCGGATGCGGTTCATCATGTAGCAGTCATAACATAGGGTGACATAGAACTAGATCCAATTCATCAATGTAATGTAGGCATGCTTATGGAAAAGAACTTGCATGACATCTTTTGTCCTACCCTCCCGTGGCAGCGGGGTCCTATTGGAAACTAAGGGATATTAAGGCCTCCTTTTAATAGTGAACTGGAACAAAGCATTAACACATAGTGAATACATGAACTCCTCAAACTACGATCATCACCGGGAGTGGTCCCGATTATTGTCACTTCGGGGTTGCCGGATCATAACACATAGTAGGTGACTATAGAGTTGCAAGATAGGATCAAGAACTCACATATATTCATGAAAACATAATAGGTTCAGATCTGAAATCATGGCACTCGGGCCCTAGTGACAAGCATTAAGCATAGCAAAGTCATAGCAACATCAATCTCAGAACATAATGGATACTAGGGATCAAACCCTAACAAAACTAACTCGATTACATGATAAATCTCATCCAACCCATCACCGTCTAGCAAGCCTATGATGGAATTACTCAGGCATGGCGGTGAGCATCATGAAATTGATGATGGAGGATGGTTGATGACGATGACGGCGACGAATCCCTCTCTCCGGAGCCCCGAACGGACTCCAGATCAGCCCTCCCGAGAGGTTTTAGGGCTTGGCGGCAGCTCTGTATCGTAAAACATGATGGTTTCTTCTCTCTGATTTTTTTCTCATCGAAACTCAATATATGGAGGTGGAGTTGGAGTCGGAGACGCAACAGGGGGCCCACGAGGTAGGGGGGACGCCCTAGGGGGGGCGCTGTCGGTGTCAAAACCGGCGGATCTCGGGTAGGGGGTTCCGAACTGTGCATCAAGGCTGGATGGTAACAGGAGGCAAGGGACACAAAGTTTTACCCAGGTTCGGGCCCTCTTGATGGAGGTAAAACCCTACGTCCTGCTTGATTAATATTGATGATATGGGTAGTACAAGAGTAGATCTACCACAAGATCGGAGAGGCTAAACCCTAGGAGCTAGCCTATGGTATGATTGTTGTTCTGTATGTTGTCCTACGGACCAGAAACCTCTGGTTTATATAGACATCGAAGAGGGTTAGGGTTACACAAAATAGGTTACAATGGTAGGAGATCTACATATCCGTATCGCCAAGCTTGCCTTCCACGCCAAGGAAAGTCCCTTCCGGACACGGGACGAAGTCTTTAATCTTGTATCTTCATAGTCCAGGAGTTCGGCTGAAGGTATAGTCCGGCCATCCGGACACCCCCTAATCCAGGACTCCCTCAGTAGCCCCTGAACCAGGCTTCAATGATGACGAGTCCATCGCGCAGATTGTCTTCGGCATTGCAAGGCGGGTTCCTCCTCCAAGTACTTCATAGAAGATTTTGAACACAAAGGATAGTGTCCGGCTCTGCAAAATAATTTCCACATATTTCCATAGAGAGAATAATATTTACACAAATCTAATTTGCTGACGTATTCCGTAGTGTGACATTGCACCACGGCCAAGCCTTTATTAGAATCGTTTTATTATCCCACCTCAGCGTGTCATGCGAGGCGGTTTCCTTGGCACGTCTTGTTAAAGCAGAGATCGTGTCCCCTTATTCCGGGATTCTCATCGATACCGGCGTGGGTAAGCCAACCGCTTCTAGGACTCCTAGACTATAGGCAAGTCCAAACGGCCACGGAGAGGACGCTTGATATTCACCCTCTTTATAAAGGGACAAGGCTTTTATTTTTTCCCTCCCGTGCTCAATCGAATCCTTCCCCCACCTCAAGCTCAAACACCCAAAGTTCGGGTCAGGTGCTCCGAACCTTCAATCATGTCCGGATCTAGCCTTCAAGGCCGATGGATGCCTTCCTCCGTCACGGAAGAAGACATCGAAAAGTTGAGGGAGGCCAGATATCTGACCGCCGAGGTTTCGCATCGGCTTCCTACCCGAGGGCAGGCTGTCCCCTCCCCCGAACCCAACGAGAACATCGTGTTCGTCTCCCACTTCCTCCAAGGTCTAGGCCATGCTTTGGATCCTTTCGTCAGGGGTTTGATGTTTTATTACGGGCTAGATTTCCATGATCTAGCTCCGGACTCCTTTCTTCATATCACGACATTTATTGTCGTGTGTGAGGCCTTCCTCCGGGTTACCCCTCACTTTGGCCTGTGGCTCAAGACCTTTGAAGTAAAGCAGAAGATGATCGAGGGGCAACATGCAGCGTGCGGAGGTGCCTCAATATGCAAGATGACGGGAGCTCCATGGCCCAAAGGTTCCATTCCAGAGCTGTCTGAATTGTGGCAACAGGAGTGGTTCTACATCACGGCTCCTAGAAGTGCCAAGTGGGTGGCCTCCCCTGTTTTCCGCTCGGGCCCTCCACCACAATTGATGTCATCGATCAGCAGAGGTCTGAGCTGGGGTCCAGCCAAGGACGTGCCTATACTGCAAAGCCGCATTCGAGATCTCCTCAATGGAGATTTTAGTTTGGTTGCGGTAATACAAGTTATGCTGGTTCGTCAAGTCCAGCCTTGCAAACGCCGGCCCCTTCGCTCGTGGGAGTTCAATCCCGAGGGACCGCATGTCATTCAAAATTTCCTCGGCCTGACGCACGATGAGATGTACAAGTCATTCTTCGGACCTCAAGTAGAGTGTCCGGAAATCACCGAGGACGTGGGCCTGAGCAGTAACTGCGCCGCCGAACAGGTAAGGAATCTTCCGTCCGAACATGCTATTTCTCATTTGTTATATTTCTGAGAGTTTGCTTTTTGACCAGGACTGGCTAACAAAGGCGAAGTTGATTCGGTGTTCGGCCCCCCTCCCTGAGGGTTTGGACAATCCGGTATTGGAAAAGATGCTCCAGGTCGCACCTTGCCCGGAGCCCTTGAAGGAAGATATGGGGAGGGTAATACGGGCAGATGCGGGCCCCCAATGCTGCCCATTCTAACCGAGGGAGCGAGCGTCTCCATGAAGGAAGACGACTGGAGGAGGAAAAGGACTGCGCCCGGGGATTCGGAAGCCGAAGCATCCAAACGAGAGAAGAAGTCTCCCACAAAGGGTCCTACCTTGGGAGGTGCTTTTGCCGCACAAAGTCCACGGGGGGATCAAGTCTCCAGCGAGTCGTAAGTGACCCGAAATACTTTAATAGTACAGGTATGCCATCTTTTTCTTCTGAGAAAATAACCACCGCATATATCTTTGCAGTTCGGGCCTTAGCCCCTCTCAAATGAGCTCGTCTTCGGGGGATCTTCTTCCAGAGATGATGAAGAGAGAAACGCCTCCTCCGGACTCCTCCGCTCCGGAAGCGGGCGACCCCGAAGTATTGTCGCGGAGGGCCTCTTCAAGTCCAGTGAGGCCAGAAGATAATCCCATTGACCCCCGAAGCTCCCAGTGTCCGGCTCCTGAAGAGAGCAGACAAAAGAGTCCCGCACCGTCTGGTGTGCGATCGGATGTTCTGAGGGAGTTGGTGGGGCGAGCGGCCATCCCAGATGAACACCGTATGCTGATGAATACGGTGATGGAGAGAATCTCGTCCACCGAAAGCAGATTGCATGAAGCTTTTATGAGTCTACTGACAGGCTTTGAGGTACGTAAAATAATGTATGATAGTCCTGCACATGCTAGGTGTGCCCTGTGTAGATAGTAGCCCCTGAGACTCTGGTTGTCATCGGAAACAACAATGAACAGAGGATCATATACCCAGGTAATGACCATACTGCCTCTATGTGCAGGTGATGGAAGCTCCGGTGGCTAGCCGGACTAGCGAGTTTGCCTATTTAAAACGGCAGTTGGATGCGGCATACGCCGACATCGAGCTTGCTAACAAAAGGCTTGAAGAGGCACAGGGTAAGTGTCATTATCTGGTAAATGCCACATAGTAAGAGTAGCATGATGCCAGTATCTTTAATATGTTGTGACTGCAGATGGAGCTGCCACTGTTGAAGCCTTGCGGGCAGAACTTGCCCGAGCCAAGGAACAAGCGAGGTTTGGTAATGCGGCTGCTTTGAAGGCGGCCGAAGAGTTGAAAGCCGAGAAGGCCGCGCATGGTGAGAGCCGAGATAAGATGGCCAAGATGGCCATAGAATTAAAAGCCGTCGCCGACCGTGGCCGGGTTCTTGAAAAGGAAAACCTAGCGAAGGCATCGGACCTTGAGAAGGCTGCTGCGACGAGAAAAGACATCCGCTCTGCTATGAGGGCGAAGAAGGAGGAGCTGTGGGAAGCCAGGGATATTGTAGCTGGGAAATCCTTTATGTTGCGGAGGAAGTTTGGAGATCCACGGTATGCCCCTCTGGATCGGCTGTGGAGTGCGGAGGATGTTATATGAATTTGGCGGCGAGTGCTACCGATGCGGCCAAGTACTTCCACGGTCAGACGGACCATGAAGTGGACCAGCTGTTTTGGACACAATTCCGTTCTCTCGATTGTCCGCTTTCATTGACTTACCAATTAGCCGAATGGGCCGAACTGAATAGGTTGTCCGGACTCGCTATGAGGTCTGTTGTGGATCAGCTATGGCCGGAAAGGCCAAAACCGAACAGCTATTTCAGCTTGGTGCAGCAGTTCCTTGACGTGGTGCCGCACATTAATGCGATGAAGAGGTCGGCGTGCATAGAGGGCTCATGGATGGCCTTTTCCCGTGTTAAAGCATACTGGGCGGAGATGGATGCTACCACTGTTGCAGCGCGGGATTCGGCCATAGGCCGAATGGCTGCTGAGCACTACTTTGAAGAAGTTCTTGAGGGTGCTCGTTTGATAGAGACCCAGTGCTCAAAAAATATTATGTTTGAGTGATATGTAATCTCATTGTAAGCGAAATGCTTTTATAAATTTTTATAAGGCTATTTTTATACTTTTGCCTGAAAGTAATATGATGCCTCCTAGGCGGCCGTTTATGTATACATGTGTATAACCTGAAAGATTGCAGCCGCCGGCTTCAACCCCCATGCATATAATGCGGAGGTGCTCGCAAAAAACACGCGTTCACACTTAACCCAACGTCTTGGTCCTATTAAGGAGTTGATAGCGGAGCGAGCGAGGAAACTGGACTATAATGCTTTAGCACTTTCACTTAGCCATAGGAGTTTGACAGTGGGGCTACTAGATAGCCCCTGGTGGCTCCGCACTCTCCTGATCCCGGGGTGCGTACATGCCTGGCCGGAAAATAGCCCTTCGTTAAGGCGGAGGAATTCTAACATTCCAACAGGTCATCGAGTGGTTGACCAGTCTCACGCTATATCATGAGAGTCAGTTTTCAGCTTTCTCTACTGAGGTGCTCGTCCGGATGAACCAGGGCACAATCGTAGTAGTTCTCCTGGTGCTACCTTAGCTGGTAAAGCGGAACGTAAGGCACCAAAACACAGGAGCCAGGCAAACGCAACATTTGACCAAAGACAATGATTCGAAGCTGATGCATATAGGGCCAAACTCGCGACGCCGAACACTCCCTAAGGTATTCGGTCTTTGTGGTATAAATCGGGCCTAAATAATGGCCTTTGTAAGAAGCCCCTTATGTCCAGGTACGTGCATTGTTCTAGCGTGGCCACATGCCAAGACGTCAGCATCCTCCTCAACGGTGGATATGTATCAACAAGAGACAGTAAAAAAGGTCTACGCAGGGTCTTAATCTAAAAAGAATCCTTGGAGCGGGTCCTTGCTGCACGTCTGCGCTTGTGTCTCCATTGTGCCGTATCCTGGATGGGTGTAGCATGATGATCGTCTATAAAAGAGAGGAATTTAGGTGAAAAAGTTGTGCAAAATGATAGTTTTTAAAGAAACCATGTATAATTCAAGATGAGAAAAAATTGCCACTTGTCTGCGCGTGCTGAGCCCCTTGTATTGACAAATGGGGGTGTGACCATTTATTCGATATAAATAGCGGCGCCGGACTTGATTAGTTGTGTCTGAGGTCTTGACGACCTATTGGATGCTTTCACTGGTCCGGGCGCCTTTAGTGTGCGGCTGCCAAGGCAGCCGCACTCTCTTCGGCGCGCAGAGATCACTTGATATTTCCGTTCACTGAAATGATGCCATGTGGACCGGGCATCTTGAGTGTGAGGGAGGCGTAGTGTGGTATTGCATTAAAGCGAGCGAAAGCTTCGCATCCGAGCAGTGCTTGATAGCCACTTTGGAACGGAGCGATGTGGAAGGTTAAACGCTCACGACGGAAGTTATCGGGGGAGCCGAATATAACTTGTAGTAGGAGGGAGCCCATACAACAAGCCCCTGGGCCTGGCGTTACTCCTTTAAAGGTAGTATTGCTATGGCGAATTTTTGTTGGGTCTAACCCCATCCCGCAGATTGTTTCCTGATATATTAGGTTTAGATTGCTGCCACCGTCCATCAAGACTCGTGTGAAGTGATATCTGCCAATTACTGGGTCTAATACCAGTGCAGCCCATCCTGCGCGTCGGATACTTGCTGAGTAATTGCGATGGTCGAAAGTGATCGGTTGAGACGACCAGTGGTAGGACTTCGCGGTGACAGGCACTTGTGTATATTTTCCTGGGAGTGCCGCGTTGTTTTTTCCCTTGATCACGTGTAACACATTTACTGTTTTGACTTCTGGTGGAAATTTCTTTTGTTCCCTAGTGTCTTGCTTGGGAGGCTCGTCCTCGTCTTCACTTGGTGTATCCTCCCCCTTGTGTACGGCGTTGAGCTTGCCGGACTGATTGAAGACCCAACATTCTCTGTGGGTATGATTAGCAGGTTTACCAGGGGTACTATAGATCTGACATACTTGGTCCAGAATTTTGTTGAGGCTGGACAGTTCATCCCTGGTGCCTATAGAGGGCGGCTTTTGCTGACCTGGCCGAGAGCTTTTGAATCCGGCGTTTACTGCCGTGCCCTTCATGATGTCTTCTTTATTCCGGCATTTGTTATTGCTGTTGTGCCGTGATTTCCCGTTTCCATCTCTAACTTCAGATGTACTGGGGTCGCTGGTGCTGCATCTGGCTAGCCAGCTGTCCTCACCCGCGCAAAAGCAGGTCATGAGTCTTGTTAATGCGGCCATCGTTCTCGGCTTATTTTGGCCGAGGTGTTTGGCGAGCCATTCGTCACGGACGCTGTGCTTAAAAGCTGCCAAGGCTTCGGCGTCCGGACAGTCGACAATCTGGTTCTTTTTAGTAAGAAACCTGTTCCAAAGCTTTCAGGCTGACTCTCCGGGCTGTTGAGTTATATGACTCAAATCGTCCGCATCCAGAGGTCGCACATAAGTCGCTTGAAAATTTGCCCGAAAGGCGTCTTCGAGCTCTTCCCAACTTCCAATGGAGCTTTTGGGGAGGCCTTTAAGCCAGTGACGAGCTGGCCCTTTGAGCTTGAGGGGTAAGTACTTGATGGCGTGGAGATCGTCTCCTCGAGCCATATGGATATGAAGGATGTAGTCCTCAATCCAGACCCCAGGGTCTGTTGTTCCGTCGTATGTCTCTATGTTTACGGGTTTGAATCCCTCTGGAAATTCGTGGTCCAGCACCTCATCGGTGAAACATAGGGGGTGTGCGGCACCCTTATAGCTGGGTGTACCGCGTTGTTTGGATGTTTGTTGTGTTGCATTGTATGCTAGGGCGCGCTTGCGTGGTCTGTAGATGGATCTTGTTGCGCCGTCCTTTGGGTGTGAGCCCTCGCATGGGTCGCGTGTTGTATTGCGAGTGGCGTTGTATGCCGCTCTGTCTTGGTAGAGGGATCATCTATCCGGCCAGGTGGCTGCTTTGATATTTGGTTGTGGGGGGTCTGAGGCCTCCTCATCGAATTCAGGTAGCAGCTTCCGCTTTGGGTAGCTCTTGGAGGGGCGATTGTCGCCGTACCTCGCTGCTATGTTGAGTATTTTACTCCATCTGATTTGGAGTGTGTCTTGCGCAGCCTTGAGCCTTTGCTTCTGCTTTTTAAGACTCCTCACGGTGGCAACAAGCCTTTTACGGGCATTCTGCTGCTCCGGGTGCCTGTCCGGCGTTATGTCGTCCAGACTATTATCCTTGATAGAATTTGTTTGTTCGGTTTGATTATCTGGATTGCCATTGTCCGGCAGCTATTCGCCCTGCTCTAGCGCTGGGTCTGTGTAATCATTATTTCTGTCGAGGCGGGATTTGGGGCGGCGCTTGCGTCGCCGCTTTGACTGCTTCTCGAGGGAACAAGCCTTCGGTGCGTCCTTCCGCTCCTCGTCGTCATCTTTTGGTGCGTCCACCATGTATACATCATATGATGAGGTGGGCGTCCAGCGCCCTGTGGGCGGTGGTTCTTCTTCGCCTCCCGCATCGTCGTCCATACCGTCGATGTTTTCAGAGTCGAAGTCGAGCATGTCGGTTAAATCGTCGATAGTGGCTACAAAGTGGGTGGTGGGTGGGCGTCGAATTTCTTCGTCTTCCGCATCCCAATCCTGCTGGCCATGGTCCGGGCAGGGCTCTCTTGACAAAGAGAGGGACTTTAGTGATTTCATAATATTGCCGAAGGGAGAGTGCTGAAATATGTCCACGGCGGTAAACTCCATGATCGGCGCCCAATCGGATTCGATCGGCAGGGGCGCGGAGGGTTCGGAGTCCGGCTCCTTGGAGTCACGAGTCTCGCGGAGTGCGGGGCTGGTGTTCGGCTCGATCATCATTGGGATCGCAGCCCCCGAGGCGCTGTCCAACCACCCATCCTCGATCGACACAGTTGACTCTGAATTAAGGGTCGAAGCCGATGTGGGTGCGGCCTCCAGGGCACTGTTCGGCGGCAGAGCTAGATCATGCCCGTCATGACAGTGCGGCGCGCTCGGTAGTGGCTCGACTCCGTCGAAGATCAATTCCTCGCAGATGTCAGCCGTGTAGTTTAAACTTCCAAACCTGAACTGACGGCCAGGGGCGTAGCTTTTGATCTGCTCCAGATGGCCAAGCAAATTAGCCCGCAGTGCAAAGCCGCCAAAGACAAAGATCTGTCCGGGGAGACAAGTTTCACCCTGGACCGCATCACTATCGATGATAGTAGGAGCCATCAAGCCTAACGGTGACGACACAGAGGAACTCTCAATGAAAGCACCAATGTCGGTGTCAAAACCGGCGGATCTTGGGTAGGGTGTCCCGAACTGTGCGTCTAGGCTGGATGGTAACAGGAGGCAAGGGACACGAAGTTTTACCCAAGTTCGGGCCCTCTTGATGGAGGTAAAACCCTACGTCCTGCTTGATTAATATTGATGATATGGGTAGTACAAGAGTAGATCTACCACGAGATCGGAGAGGCTAAACCCTAGAAGCTAGCCTATGGTATGATTGTTGTTCTGTATGTTGTCCTACGGACTAAAACCCTCTGGTTTATATAGACACCGGAGAGGGTTAGGGTTACACAAAGTCGGTTACAATGGTAGGAGATCTACATATCCGTATCGCCAAGCTTGCCTTCCATGCCAAGTAAAGTCCCTTCCGGACACGGGACGGAGTCTTCAATCTTGTATCTTCATAGTCCAGGAGTCCGGCTGAAGGTATAGTCCGGCCATCCGGACACCCCCTAATCCAGGACTCCCTTAGGTGCGCCCCCACCCTCGTGAGAAGGGTGTGGGCCCCCAGTCTTCATCTTTGGCGAGGATTTTTTATTGTTTTTTCTAAGATGTTCCGTGGAGTTTCAGGTCATTCCGAGAATATTTGTTTTCTGCACATAAAACAACACCATGGTAATTCTGTTGAAAACAACGTCAGTCCGGGTTAGTTCCATTCAAATCATACAAGTTAGAGTCCAAAACAAGGGCAAAAGTGTTTGGAAAAGTAGATATGACGGAGACGTATCAACTCCCGCAAGCTTAAATCCTTGCTTGTCCTCAAGCAATTCAGTTGACAAACTGAAAGTAAGAAAGAAAAACTTTTACAAACTCTGTTTGCTCTTGTTGTTGTAACTATGTCAAGCCAGCATTCAAGTTTTCATCATAGATCATAACGAACCACATTTGCAATAATTCTCAGGTCTCACAATTACTCATATCAATAGCATAATCAACTAGCAAGTCATAATAATAAATCTCGGATGACAACACTTTCTCAAAACAATCATAATATGATATAACAAGATGATATCTCGCTAGCCCTTTCTGAGACCGCAAAACATAAATGCAGAGCACCTTTAAAGATCAAGGACTGACTAGACATGGTAATTCATGGTAAAAGAGATCCAATCATAGTCATACCCAATATAAATTAACAGTGATGAATGCAAATGACGGCTGTGCTCTCTAGCTAGTGCTTTTTAATAAGAGGGTGATGACTCAACATAAAAGTAAATAGATAGGCCCTTCGCAGAGGGAAACAGGGATTTGTAGAGGTGCCAGAGCTCGGTTTTGAAATAGAGATAAATTGTATTTTGAGCGGTATACTTTCATTGTCAACGTAACGACTAAGAGATGGCGGTATCTTCCATGCTAAACACATTATAGGCGGTTCCCAAACAGAATGGTAAAGTTTATACTCCTCCTCCACCAACAAGCATCAATCCATGGCTTGCTCGAAACAACGAGTGCCTCCAACATACATAAGGTCCCAGGGGGAGTTTTGTTTGCAATTAATTTTGATTTGGTTTGCATAAAGCATGGGACTGGGCATCCCGGTGACCAGCCATTTTCTCGTGAGTGAGGAGCGGAGTCCACTCATCTTGAGAATAACCCGCCTAACACGGAAGATAAGGACAACCTTTGTTGATACATGAGCTATTCGAGCATACAAAACAGAAAGTTTATTTGAAGGTTTAGAGTTTGGCACATACAAATTTACTTGGAACGGCAGGTAGATACCGCATATAGGAAGGTGTAGTGGACTCATCTAGAATAACTTTGGGATTTAAGGGATTGGATGCACAAGCAGTATTCCCGCTTAGTACAAGTGAAGGCTAGCAAAAGACTGGGAAACGACCAACTAGACAGCGACAACAGCCATGTACATGCATTAAAATTAATAAACATTGGATGCAAGCATGAGTAGGATATAATCCACCATGAACATAAATATCGTGAGGCTATGTTGATTTTGTTTCAACTACATGCGTGAACATGTGCCAAGTCAAGTCACTTAAATCATTCAAAAGAGGATACCACCCCATCATACCACATCATAATCATCTCAATAGCATGTTGGCATATAAGGTAAACCATTATAACTCATAGCTAATCAAGCATGGCACAAGCAACTATGATCTCTAATTGTCATTGCAAACATGTTTATTCGTAATAAGCTGAATCAAGAACGAGGGACTCATCATATTTACAAAAACAAAAGAGGTCAAGTTCATACCAGCTTTTCTCATCTCAGTCAGTCCATCATATATCATCATAATTGCCTTTCACTTGCACGACCGAACGGTGTGAATAATAATAATAGTGCACATGCATTTGACTAACCTGGAATCTGTGAGCATTCAATAAACAGGAGAAGACAAGGCAATATGGGCTCTGGTTAAATCAACAATAATGCATATAAGAGCCACTTCAATAATTTAATCATGGTCTTCTCCTACCGACCCCCAAATAAAAGAAAAGAAATAAAACTATTTACACGGGAAAGCTCCCAACAAGAAAGAGAAGAACGGGAAATATTTTTGGGTTTTCTTTTTAATTATTACTACTACAGCAGAAAAATAAACTACTACTAATTTTTTTGGTTTTTCTTAAGGTTTAACAAACACACAAGAAGAAAGCAGGAAAAGGAAAATAAACTAGCATGGATATTACAGTGAAAAAGTATGAGCACCGACATCTAGCAATGAGTGTGTGTGAACATAAATGTAATGTCAGTGAGAAATACGTACTCCCCCAAGCTTAGGCTTTTGGCCTAAGTTGGTCTATGGCCACGGCTGGCCTGGCGGATATCCATAATAATAGTTGTTGGGGTCGTACTGTTATGAGGAAGGATAGTTGGGATCATACTGTGATGAAGAAGAAGACTCTGACTGCCACTGGCTGACAGTCATCTCTGGATCCCAAGAATAAACAGATTGTCGTGGAGGCTCGTCTTGTGGTTCCTGTTCTGGCTTCTCGACTGGTGCAGGGTTCTAGTAGGCGTGAATAGCCATCAACGGAACAAGGTACGTGCCTACAGTCAAATCAAACAAAGAAGGAGCAGGCAAGGTAATAGTCTCAGGATGATGTTTATTAAAGAACAATTGATATTTAAGTTCCCCTGCCCTATTTTTAACAATAAAATCATGTGCCACCATACTTTTATGATGTAGATAAACACGGGGCACCACCTTTTCTTCCTTCTTAGCATGCCTAATAGGTATGTTAAAATGTGTGGCTAAGCGTGTGGCATAGATGCCTCCAAAGATGGGGACCTTAGTACGGTTCATATTTAACCGTCTAGCAATAATACCGCCCAAACTAAAAGTGTTATCACTGTATAAACCTTGGAGCAGAATAATTAAATCAGGGATACTAAGGTTTCCAGAATTTCCGCGTCCAATTAAACAACGACTAGCAAATAATGCAAAGTAACGCAAAACAGGAAAATGTATGCTAGTGATTCGTGCGTCGGAAACCTTCCTAGTTTCTCCTACAGTGATATTATCAATAAACCTAGCCACATCATCATGATATGGTTCTTCTGTCTTGCCCTCAAAAGGGACTGAACAAATCCGACAAAAATCATAAAGTGACATCTCCTTATGCTCATCATATAAATGAAACTCCACCGTTCCTAGAATGAAAATGAAAGTTTTGCACAAAGGTATTTGTGAGTAAGAGATACTGATCACATTGGTCGTGGAGGAAAGCGGTGAGGCCTGCATTGTGAGCCAATTCATGAAAATCTTCATAGATACCGGCTGCTCTCAAGAAATCATCAGAAGGCCATTCACACGCCCGAATCTCCATGGTACGCGGCAAATTATACTTAGGCTTCGGTGCCTTTTCCTTCGAGCTTTGGCTCGATGAGCCCCTCAATAATCTCCTCATCATTTTCCGAAAAATTCTGAAATTTTTAGTAACTTCAAAATAAAAGTGAACCAACTTCAATAAAACTGATAGCAACAACTCCTACAAGTACCTAGAGTCTATATCAAGCATTAGAACTACTTGGAACCATATAAATTTGACATGCAAGCTCAAGAACATGGTCACCTATGCAGCACAAATTTGCAAAGAATAAAGCACTAGAACAAAAACTAATTGGACCAATGGAGGAGTCACATACCAATGAACAATCTCCCCAAGCAGTTTTGCGAGAGGTGCTTTGAGCAAGGAGATCGAAAATCACAGCAAAAGTGGCTGGAACTCGTGCTTGAGTTGGTTTTTCGGGTTTGTGTGAGACAGAGGAAGAAGATGGGTGCTGGGATAAGTGGAGGAGGGCCACAGTGGGCCCACGAGGCAGGAGGGCACGCCCTATAGGGGGGGCGTGCCCACCACCCTCGTGACTTGGTGGCAGCTCCTCCCGCGGTAATTTTTGCACAGTAAAACCTCAAATATTCCCGAAAAAATCATATTAAATTGGCATGTCATTCTGAGGACTTTTATTTTCGGGATATTTTTATATTGCTCGGATAAGTCAGGAAACAGACAGAAAATACTATTTTACTTTATTTAATATAAATAACAGAAAGTAAAAGTGGGGTACAGAAGTTTGTGCTTCTAGTTTCATCCATCTCATGCTCATAAAAAAGAATCCACTAACAAGGTTGATCAAGTCTTGTTAACAAACTCATTTCGATAATCATGAAACCGGAGAAATTTCAAATAACACTAAGTTACCTCAACGGGGATATGCACATCCCCAATAATAAGACTATCATATTTCTTCTTGACAGTAGGAAGAGGAAATTCAAAACCTCCAAATATAATCGATGGAATTTTTCCAATAGAGTTGATACTATGAACTTGAGGTTGTTTCCTCGGAAAGTGTACCATATGCTCATTACCATTAACATGAAAAGTGACATTGCCTTTGTTGCAATCAATAACAGCCCCTGCAGTATTAAGAAAAGGTCTTCCAAGAATAATAGACATACTATCATCCTCGGGAATATCAAGAATAACGAAGTTCGTTAAAATAGTAACGTTTGCAACCACAACGGGCACATCCTCACAAATACCGACAGGTATAGCAGTTGATTTATCAGCCATTTGCAAAGATATTTCAGTAGGTGTCAGCTTATTCAAGTCAAGTCTACGATATAAAGAGAGAGGCATAACACTAACACCGGCTCCGAGATCACATAAAGCAGTTTTAATATAATTTCTTTTAATGGAGCAAGGTATAGTAGGTACTCCAGGGTCTCCAAGTTTCCTTGGTATTCCACCCTTAAAAGTGTAATTAGCAAGTATGGTGGAAATCTCAGCTTCCGGTTTCTTTCTTTTATTAGTAATGATATCCTTCATATATTTAGCATAAGGATTTGTTTTGAGCACATCAGTTAATCTCATACGCAAAAATATAGGCCTAATCATTTCAGCAAAGCGCTCAAAATCCTCATCGTCCTTTTTCTTAGATGGTTTCGGAGGAAGAGGCATGGGTTTCTGAACCCAAGGTTCCCTTTCTTTACCATGTTTCCTAGCAACAAAGTCTCTTTTGTCATAATGTTGATTCTTTGATTGTGGGTTATCAAGATCAACAACAGGTTCAATTTCTACATCATTATTGTTACTACGTTGAGCATCATCATGAACATCATCATTAATATTTTTTACTTGGTTCATGTTCATTACCTGATTGTGTTTCAGCATCAGACATAGAAATATCATTTGGATTATCAGGTGGTTCAGCAATAGGTTCACTAGAAGTTTGCACAGTTCTATCATTTTTCTTTTTCTTCTTTTTAGAAGAACTAGGAACATTAATATTATTTCTTTGGGAATCTTGCTCGATTCTCTTAGGGTGGCCTTCAGGATACAAAGGTTCCTGAGTCATTCTACCAGTTCTAGTAGCCACTCTAACAGCATAATCATTTTTCTTACTATTCATTTCATCAAGCACTTCTTTTTGAGCCTTAAGTACTTGTTCTACTTGAGTGGTAACCATAGAAGCATGTTTGCTAACAAGTTTAAGTTCACCTTTAATATCAGCCATATAATCACCCAAGCGTCTAATCATATAATCATTTTCTTTTAATTGTCTACCAAAATAAGCATTGAAGTCGTCTTACTTATACATAAATTTATCAAACTCATCCAAGCACTGACTAGCAATTTTAGTAGGAGGGACTTCAGCTTTATCATATCTATAGAGAGAATTTACCTTTACTACTTGTGTCGGAATATCGGGATCAGGAGGTTCTTCAGTAAATAAATAATTAAGATCATATGTTTCTTCAACAGGCAGTATATTAAGACCATGTATTTCTTCAATAGGAGGTACCATTCTTAACATCTTCAGCTTTAATACCTTTTTCTTTCATAGATTTCTTTGCCTCTTGCATATCTTCGGGACTAAGAAGTAGAACACCTCTCTTCTTCGGAGTTGCTTTAAGAATAGGCTCAGTAATTGGAGCAGGAGATGGCTCAGGAGCTGGCTCAGGAGGTGCCCAATTATTTTTATTTGTCAACATATTATTCAATAGAATTTTAGCTTCATCCGGTGTTCTTTCCCTGAAAAGAGAACCAGCACAACTATCCAGGTAATCTCTGGAAGCATCGGTTAGTCCATTATAAAAGATATCAAGTATTTCAGGTTTCTTAAGAGGATGATCAGGCAAAGCATTAAGTAACTTGAGAAGCCTCCCCCAAGCTTGTGGGAGACTCTCTTCTTTAATTTGCACAAAGTTGTATATTTCCCTCAAGGCAACTTGTTTCTTATGAGCAGGGAAATATTTAGCAGAGAAGTAATAAATCATATCCTGGGGACTATGCACACAACCAGGATCAAGAGAATTAAACCATATCTTAGCATCACCCTTTAATGAGAACGGAAATATTTTGAGTATATAAAAGTAACGCAATCTCTCATCATTAGTGAACAGGGCAGCTATATCATTTAACTTAGTAAGATGTGCCATAATAGTTTCAGATTCATAGCCAGAAAACGGATCAGATTCAACCAAAGTAATTATATCAGGATCAACAAAGAATTCATAATCTTTATCAGGAACACATATAGGTGAAGTAGCAAAAGTAGGGTCAGGTCTCATTTTATCTCTAAGTGATTCCTTGTTCCATTTAATTAATAACCTCTTAAGCTCATATTTATCTTTACAAGCAAAAATAGCGGCAGAAGATTCCATATCAAAAAGATAGCCCTCAGGAATAACAGGCATATTTTCATCATCACTATCATCATCGTATTCAGATTCAATAATTTCTTTTTCTCTAGCCCTAGCAATTTGTTCATCAAGAAATTCACTAAGGGGCACAGTAGTATCGGGCATAGAAGCAGTTTCATCATAAGTATCATGCATAGCAGAAGTGGCATCATCAATAACATGCGACATATCAGAACGAATAGCAGAATCAGATGTAGGTGTCGCAAACTTACTCATAATAGAAGGTGAATCAAGTGCAGAGCTAGATGGCAGTTCCTTACCTCCCCTCATAGTTGTGGGATAGATCTTGGTTTTTGGATCTCTCAAGTTCTTCTTAGTGTCCAGCAGATATAAATCCCAAGTGACTCAAAGAATAGAGCTATGCTCCCCGGCAACGGCGCCAGAAATTAGTCTTGATAACCCACAAGTATAGGGGATCGCAATAGCTTTCGAGGGTAGATTATTCAACCCAAATTTATTGATTCGACACAAGGGGAGCCCAAGAATATTCTCAAGTATTAGCAGTTGAGTTGTCAATTCAACCACACCTGGAAACTTAGTATCTGCAGCAAAGTGTTTAGTAGCAAAGTAATATGATAGTGGCGGTAGCGGCAACAAAAGTAAAGACAGCAAAAGTAATGTTTTTGGTATTTTGTAGTGATTGTAACAGTAGCAGCGGGAAAGTAAACAAGCGAAAACCAGTATATGGAAAACTCGTAGGCACCGGATCAGTGATGGATAATTATGCCGGATGCGGTTCATCATGTAACAGTCATAACATAGGGTGACACAGAACTAGCTCCAATTCATCAATGTAATGTAGGCATGTATTTCGTATATAGTCATACGTGCTTATGGAAAAGAACTTGCATGGCATATTTTGTCCTACCCTCCCGTGGTAGTGGGGTCCTATTGGAAGCTAAGGGATATTAAGGCCTCCTTTTAATAGAGAACCGGAACAAAGCATGACCTCCTCAAACTACGGTCATCATCGGGAGTGGTCCCGATTATTGTCACTTCGGGGTTGCTGGATCATAACACATAGTAGGTGACTATAGACTTGCAAGATAGGATCAAGAACTCACATACATTCATGAAAACATAATAGGTTCAGATCTAAAATCATGGCACTCGGGCCCTAGTGACAAGCATTAAGCATAGCAACATCAATCTCAGAACATATTGGATACTAGGGATCAAACCCTAACAAAACTAACTCGATTACATGATAAATCTCATCCAACCCATCACTGTCCAGCAAGCCTACGATGGAATTACTCACGCACGGTGGTGAGCATCATGAAATCTGTGATGGAGGATGGTTGATGATGACGACGGTGACGAATCCCTCTCTCCGGAGCCTCGAACGGACTCCAGATCAGCCCTCCCGAGAGGTTTTAGGGCTTGGCGGCAGCTCCGTATCATAAAACACGATGATTTATTCTCTCTAATTTTTTTCTCATCAAAAATCAATATATGGAGGTGGAGTTGGAGTCGAAGACGCAACAGGGGACCCACGAGGTAGGGGGGCACGCCCTAGGGGGGCGCCCCCCACCCTCGTGAGAAGGGTGTGGGCCCCCCGGTCTTCATCTTTGGCGAGGATTTTTTATTGTTTTTTCTAAGATGTTCTGTGGAGTTTCAGGTCATTCCGAGAATATTTGTTTTCTGCACATAAAACAACACCATGGTAATTCTGCTGAAAACAGCGTCAATCCGGGTTAGTTCCATTCAAATCATACAAGTTAGAGTCCAAAACAAGGGAAAAAGTGTTTGGAAAAGTAGATACGACGGAGATGTACCACTCACCAGGCGGAAGTAGCTGTTGGGAAGGGCGTCGCCAGGCCACATCCGGACTATAAAGCCCTTCATGGCCTGTTCGGCTGCCTTGTGCAGCTCGACCAGTTGTTTCAGCTGGTCACTCAGAGGCATCGGGTGTTCGGTCCCAGTATACTGAGACCAGAACAGCTTCTCCGTTGAGCTTCCCTCCTCGGCCTGGTAAAACTGTGCGGCATCCGACACGCTGCGGGGCAAATCTGTGAATGCTCCTGGAGAGCTCCGGATTCAGGTAAGTAACAAGTAATTTACTTTCACATGCTTGCTTTGCATATAGAATGCCTTACCCGCCGCTATCTTCTTCATCGCATCAATCTCTTGAAGGGCCTTTTGGGCTTTGGCCTTGGCACTGTTTGAACTCTCAAGGGCCGTGGCAAGCTCGGACTCTCGTGTCTTCAAGTCAAGCTCCAACGCCTCGTGCTTCGTCACGAGAGCGTGGAGCTCTTGCTGCATCTCACCCACCCGTGCCTCCTGCCTTTCCCGCTCGGTGCGCTCCTTGGCCGCTTTGTTTTCGGCCTCGGATAGCGCATGCTTCAGGGTCGCCACCTCGGTCGTGGCCCCTGGCAAATTTACGATGATCCTGTCATTTTGCAATCGCATTCTTTTTATATATATCCATAGACTACGTACTACTTACCTTTGTTCTCCTCGAGCTGCCTCTTGGCAAGGCCGAGCTCTATCTTGGACCCTTCGAGGTCCCGCTTCAGTACGGCAACCTCCGCAGTCAGTGTGGCAGAGGCCAGCAGTGAAGCCTGCATACGCATATAGACATACTTATATTAGACTCCTGCGATATTGTTTGATCCTCTATTCGGCTTTTCTTTGTGAACACCAAACAGAGCATCAGGGGCTACTGTCTATGCGGTAATATTTTTCCTATATTTCAAATACTCACCTCAAAGACTGTTAGAAGGCTGGCACATGCTTCAGTCAATCCGCTCTTGGCGGACTGAACCTTCTGGATCACCGCACTCATAATAGTGCGGTGCTCTTCGTTGATGGAAGCGCTGCGAAGCACTCCTAGCAGATTGTCCGGTGCCCCTGGATGGGCAGAGGTCACCGGCACAGGCGTCTTGCCCCTTTTAGAAGGAGGCCGCCTGCCCGTGTCCGGAACCACTGGTGGTTCCGGCACGGTTCGGCTGAGGGCCGAACTCGGAGCCCTCGGGAGCCTTACTCCCTCTGCTCCTGGAGTCCGGAAGGTCTCCTTGAGGCGCCTCCGGGATTGTCTCCCCTCGACCCGGTGCCTCTTGAGACAATACCTCGGCATTGTCCGTAGGGCACGGGGAGGTGGCGGTCGGAATTGGATCGCTATCCATATCCGACGAGTCCAAGGAGCTGCCCGACAAAGATACGTCGATACGGGCTTGGGGCGGTCTGCATAATCATATTCGGCGTTAGGGGAAGCAGTGCGACAAAGGTATGGTATGAGTTACTCTGGTATCCGAATACTTACGACTTCGCCATGGGCTTGGCCCTGAGCAGCCACTCGTCTTCGTCTTTGGCGGTGGTGGTGGAGCCGTCCGGAAGGAGAGTCCTTCCCTTCTTGGACCCTTCGCCCCCCCCCGGTCGGGGCGGCCTTCCTTTTATTGTCTCCCCCGACTGAAGGGGGAGCATCTTCATCTTCCTCCTCATCTTCGGGGGAGGAGTGCGTCACGGAGTTATCGGACGATGAGTCCGATAACACCTGGCGTCGGGAACTTTTTCGGGTTCCCTTGGCCTTCTTGGTCTTCTCCGGCACCTTGTAAGGAGCCGGAGTCAGCATCTCCGTCAGGAGAGCATCCGTAGTGTCTTCGGGCAGAGGGGCCGGACAGTTAATCTGCCCCGGCGTCTCCATCCAGTCCTGTCAAAGGCATGGAGCTCAGACCCTGCACATGGTTAAGCTACGGGAAATAAATATCCTACCGGATGTATGGAACTCACCAAATGCTCTAGGCGCTTCGCGCTTAGCCCGCAGTCCTCGGTGAGAGAGGGAGGGACCTCGGCGCCCTTGAACAGCACCCTCCAGACGTCCTTGTGCGTCGTGTTGAAGAGCTCGCTCAGAGTCTGGTGCTGGGCCGGGTCGAACTCACACAAGTTGAAATCCCGTTGTTGACACGGGAGGATCCGGCGGATGAGCATGACCTGGACTATGTTGACAAGCTTGAGCTTCTTGCTTGCCATATTCCAGATACATTTTTGGAGTCCATCCAGCTCCACCGATGAAACCCAGGATAGGCCCTTCTCTTTCCAGGAGGTGAGCCGCGTGGGGATTCCGGATCAAAACTCGGGGGCCACCGCCCAGTTGGTGTTGCGTGGCTCGGTGATGTAGAACCATGCCGATTGCCACCCCTTTATGGTCTCCACGAAGGAGCCTTCAAGCCATGTAACATTGGGCATCTTGCCCACCATGGCTGCACCGCATTCCGCTTGTTGGCCTCCCACCACCTTCGGCTTGATATTGAAGGTCTTTAACCACAGGCCGAAGTGGGACCGGATGCGGAGGAAAGCCTCACACACGACGATGAACGCCGAAATGTTGAGGATGAAGTTTGGGGCTAGATCATGAAAGTCCAGCCCATAGTAGAACATAAGACCACGAACGAATGGATGGAGGGGAAACCCCAGTCCGCGGAGGAAGTGGTGGAGGAAAACTACCCTCTCGTGAGGTTCCGGGGTAGGAACAATCTGCCCCGCAGTGGGAAGCCGATGCGCAATATTCACGGCTAAGTATCCGGCTCCGCGGAGCTTCTTGATGTGTCCCTCCATAACGGAGGAAGCCATCCCTTTGCCTCCCGCTCCAGACATGTTTGGAAAAGGTTGAGGGGAAGGATGTGGACTTGGGCATTGGAGCTCGAGTGCGCAAGAATGGATGAGCAAGGAGGAAGAAGGCGTGGGTAGAGAAAGGTTAAACCTTATCCCTTTATAAGGGAGGCCAAAACTATGCGCCCCCACTAGCCTGGTAAAACTCGCTTATCCCCCAAGTGCCGTAATTGATGGCGCAGTTGGGTTACCCACGCCCGTATTGATGAGAATCCCGTAATAAGGGGGACACGATCTCTGCTTTGACAAGACGTGTCAAGAAACTGCCTCGCGTAATGTGCGGGGCTGGTTAAAGAAAAACGGTTCGAATAATCACCGAGCCATGGCATGATGTCATGTTGCCAAAACGTGTCAGCAGATTAGATTTGTGGAAATATTATTCTCTCTACGGTGGTATGTGGAACTTATTTTGCAGGGTTGGACACTATCCTATTATTCAAACTCTTCTGTGGTGTGTTCGGAGGAGGAACCCGCCTTGCAATGCCGAAGACAACACTGCGGGCCGGACTCATCGTCATTGAAGCCTAGTTCAGGAGCTACTGCGGGAGTCCTGGATTAGGGGGTCTCCGGACAGCCGGACTATATCCTTTGGCCGGACTGTTGGACTATTAAGATACAAGATTGAAGAATTCGTCTCGTGTCCGGATGGGACTCTACTTGGCGTGGAAGGCAAGCTAGGCAGTACGGATATGGATATATCCTCCTTTGTAACCGACCTTGTGTAACCCTAACCCCCTCCGGTGTCTATATAAACTGGAGGGTTTTAGTACGTAGGACAACATACAATCATACCATAGGCTAGCTTCTAGGGTTTAGCCTCTTCGATCTCGTGGTAGATAACCTCTTGTAATACTCATATCATCAAGAATAAATCAAGTAGGACGTAGGGTTTTACCACCATCAAGAGGGACCGAACCTGGGTAAAACATCGTGTTCCCTGCCTCCTGTTACCATCCGCCTTAGACGCACAGTTCGGGACCCCCTACCCGAGATCCGCTGGTTTTGACACCGACAACTCCCCTTTCCTAGTCCCAATAAGAGGGGGAAAGGAAGGAGTGGGAGAGGGAAAAGGCAAGGGGGCACCACCCCCTTCATTGTCCTATTCGGACTCAAGGGGAGGGGCGCAAGTCCTGCCCTGGCCGGCCCCTCTCTCTCCACTAGGGCCCATCAAGGCCCATTAGCCCCCGGGGGGTTCCGGTAACCCCTCTGGCACTACGGTTTTCTCCGAGATTACCTGAAACCTTTCTGGTGTCTGAATATAGCCATCCAATATATCAATCTTTATGTCTCGACCATTTCGAGACTCCTCGTCATCTCCGTGATCACATCCAGGACTCCGAACTACCTTCGGTACATCAAAACACATAAACTCATAATACCGATCGTCACCGAACGTTAAGCGTGCGGACCCTACGGGTTCGAGAACTATGTAGACATGACCGAGACTCATCTCCGGTCAATAACCAATAGAGGAACCTGGATGCTCATATTGGTTCCTACATATTCTACAAAGATCTTTATCGATCAAACCGCATAACAACATACGTTGTTCCCTTTGTCATCGGTATGTTACTTGCCCGAGATTCGATCGTCGGTATCTCAATACCTAGTTCAATCTCGTTATCGGCAAGTCTCTTTACTCGTTCCGTAATACATCATAATGCAACTAACTCATTAGTTGCATTGCTTGCAAGGCTTATACTTATGTGCATTACCGAGAGGGCTCAGAGATACCTCTCCGTCAATCGGAGTGACAAATCCTAATGTTGATCTATGCCAACTCAACAAGTACCATCGGAGAAACCTGTAGAGCACCTTTATAATCACCCAGTTACGTTGTGATGTTTGGTAGCACACAAAGTGTTCCTCCGGTATTCGGGAGTTGCATAATCTCATAGTCATAGGAACATGTATAAGTCATGAAGAAAGCAATAGCAATATACTAAACAATCAAATGCTAAGCTAACGGAATGGGTCAAGTCAATCACATCATTCTATAATGATGTGAACCCGTTAATCAAATGACAACTCATGTCTATGGTTAGGAAACTTAACCATCTTTGATTTAACGAGCTAGTCAGCAGAGGCATACTAGTGACACTTTGTTTGTCTATGTATTCACACATGTACTAAGTTTCCGGTTAATACAATTCTAGCATGAATAATAAACATTTATCATGATATAAGGAAATATAAATAACAACTTTATTATTGCCTCTAGGGAATATTTCCTTCAGTCTCCCACTTGCACTAGACTCAATGGTCTAGTTCAGATCGTCATGTGATTTAACGCCAATAGTTCACATCTTTATGTGATTAGTTCACATCTCCATGTGACTAACACCCAAAGGGTTTACTAGAGTCAATAATCTAGTTCACATCGCTATGTGATTAACACCCAAAGAGTGATCATGTTTTGGTTGTGAGAGAAATTTAGACAATGGGCCTGCCACATTCAGAGCTGTATGTATTTTGCAAATTTTCTATGTCTACAATGCTTTGCACGGAGCTACTCTAGCTAATTGCTCCCACTTTCAATATGTATCTATATGGAGACTTAGAGTCATCCAGATCTGTGTCAAAGCTTGCATCGACGTTACTGTTTATGACAAACTCTTTGTCACCTCCATAACCGAGAAACATTTCCTTATATCACTAAGGATATTTTTGACCGCTGTCTAGTGATCCACTCCTGGAACACTATTGTACCCTGTTGCCAAACTTATGGTGAGGTACACAATAGGTCTGGTACACAACATAGCATACTTTGTAGAACCTATGACTGAGGCATAGGGAATGACTTTTCATTCTCTTTCTATTTTCTACCGTGGTCGGGTTTTGAGTCTTTACTCAACTTCACACCTTGCAACACAGGCAAGAACTCCTTCTTTGACTGTTCCATTTTGAACTACTTCAAAATCTTGTCAAGGTATGTACTCATTGAAAATATATCAAGCGTCTTGATCTATCTCTATAGATCTTGATACTCAATATGTAAGTAGCTTCACCGAGGTCTTTCTTTGAAAAACTCCTTTCAAACATTCCTTTATGCTTTCCAGAAAAGTCTACATTATTTTCGATCAACAATATGTCATTTACATATACTTATCAGAAATGCTGTAGTGCTCCCACTCACTTTCTTGTAAATACAGGCTTCACCGCAAGTCTGTATAAAACCATATGCTTTGATCACTTTATCAAAGCATATATTCCAACTCTGAGATGCTTGCACCAGTCCATTGATTGATCGCTGGAGCTTGATCACTTCGTTAGCACCTCTAGGATTGACAAAACCTTCTGGTTGCATCATATACAACTATTCTTTAAGAAATTCATTAAGGAATGCAGTTTTGAAAAGCATTTGCCAGATTTCATAAAATGCGGCAACTGCTAACATGATTCAGATAGACTTTTAAGCATCAATACGAGTGAGAAAATCTCATCGTAGTCAACACCTTGAACTTGCCGAGAACATTTTTGCGATAATTCGAGCTTTGTAGATAGTAACATTACTATCAGCGTCCGCCTTCCTCTTGAAGATCCATTTATTCTCAATGACTCACCGATCATCGGGCAAGTCAATCAAAGTCCATACTTTGTTCTCATACATGGATCCCATCTCAGATTTGATGGCCTTAAGCCATTTCACGGAATCTGGGCTCATCATCGCTTCCTCATAGTTCGTAGGTTTTTGATGGTCAAGTAACATGACCTCCAGAATAGGATTACCGTACCACTCTGGTGTGGATCTTAATCTGGTTGACCTAAGAGGTTCGGTAGTAACTTGATCAGAAGTTTCATGATCATTATCATTAGCTTCCTCACTTACTGGTGTAGGAATCACTGGAACTGATTTCTGTGATGAACTACTTTCCAATAAGGAAGCAGGTACAGTTACCTCATCAAGTTCTACTTTCCACCCACTCACTTCTTTCGAGAGAAACTCCTTCTCTAGAAAGGATCCATTCATAGCAACGAATATCTTGCATTTCGGATCTGTGATAGAAGGTGTACCCAATAGTTTCCTTTGGGTATCCTATGAAGACACATTTCTCCGATTTGGGTTCGATCTTATCAGGTTGAAACTTTTTCACATAAGCATCATAGCCCCAAACTTTTAGAAACGACATCTTAGGTTTCTTGCTAAACCACAGTTCATATGGTGTCGTTTAAACGGATTTAGATGGTGCCCTATTTAACGTGAATGCAACTGTCTCTAATGCATAACCCCAAAACGATAGTGATAAATTGGTAAGAGACATCATAGATTGCACCATATCTAATAAAGTATGGTTATGATGTTCGGACACACCATTATGCTGTGGTGTTCCAGGTGGCGTGAGTTGCGAAACTATTCCGCATTACTTCAAATGAAGACCAAAGTCATAACTCAAATATTCTCCTCCGCGATCACATCACAAAAACTTTATTTTCTTGTTACGATGATTTTCCACTTCACTCTGAAATTCTTTGAACTTTTCAAATGTTTCAGACTTATGTTTCATTAAGTAGATATACCCATATCTGCTCAAATCATCTATGAAGGTTAGAAAATAAGGATACCCGCCGCGAGCCTCAACACTTATCAGATCGCATACATCAATATGTATTATTTCCAATAAGTCAGTTGCTTGCTCCATTGTTCCAGAGAACGGAGTCCTAGTCATCTTTCCCATGAGGCATGGTTCGCAAGCATCAAGTGATTCCAAAAGTCCATCAACATGGAGTTTCTTTATGCGCTTTACACCAATATGACCTAAACAGCAATGCCACAAATAGGTTGCACTATCATTATTAACTTTGCATCTTTTGTCTTCAATATTATGAATATGTGTATCACTACAATCGAGATTCAATAAACCATTCACCTTGGGTGTATGAACACAGAAGGTTTTATTCATGTAAACAAAATAACAATTATTCTTTAACTTAAATGAATAACCGTATTGCAATAAACATGATCCAATCATATTATGCTCAACGCAAACACCAAATAACATTTATTTTAGGTTCAACACTAATCCCGAAGGTAAAGGGAGTGTGTGATGGTGATCTTATCAACCTTGGAGTCATTTCCAACACACATCCTCACCTCTTCCTCAAATAGTCTTTGTTTATTTTGCAACTCCCGTTTCGAGTTACTACTCTTAGCAACTGAACTAGTATCAAATACCGAGGGGTTTGCTATAAACACTAGTAAAGTACACATCGATAACATGTATATCAAATATACCTTTGTTTACTTTGCCATCCTTCTTATCCGCCAAGTATTTAGGGCAGTTCCACTTCCAGTGACCATTTCCTTTGCAGTAGAAGCACTCAGTTTCAGGCTTGGGTCTAGCTTTGGGCTTCTTCATGGGAGTGGCAACTTTCTTGCCATTCTTCTTGAAGTTCCCTTTCTTTCCCTTGCCCTTTTACTTGGAACTAGTGGTCTTGTCAACCATCAACACTTGATGTTTTTTCTTGATTTCTACCTTCACCGATTTCAGCATCATGAATAGCTTTGGGAATCGTTTCCGTTATCCCTTGCATATTATAGTTCATCACGAAGTTCTAGTAACTTGGTGACAGTGACTAGAGAACTCTGTCAATCACTATCTTATCGGGAAGATTAACTCCCACTTGATTCAAGTGATTGTAGTACTCAGACATTCTGAGCACGTGCTCACTCATTGAGCTATTCTCCTCCATCTTGTAGGCAAAGTATCGTCAGAGGTCTCATACCTCTTGATACGGGCATGAGTATGAGATACCAATTTCAACTCTTGGAACATCTTATATGCTCCGTGGCGTTCAAAACATTTTTGAAGTCCCGGTTCTAAGCCGTAAAGCGTGGTGCACTAAACTATCAAGTAGTCATAATACCGAGATTGTCAAACATTCATAACGTCTGCATCTGCTCCTGCAATAGGTGTGTCACCTAGCGGTGCATCAAGGACATAATTCTTCTGTGCAGCAATGAGGATAATCCTCAGATCATGGACCTAGTCTGCATCATTGCTACTATCATCTTTCAACATAGTTTTTCTCTAGGAACATATCAAAAATAAAGGGCGAGCTACATCGCGAGCTATTGATCTACAACATAGTTATGCAAATACTATCAGGACTAAGTTCATGATAAATTAAAGTTCAATTGATCATATTACTTAAGAACTCCCACTTAGATAGACATCCCTCTAGTCATCTAAATGATCATGTGATCCAAATCAACTAAACCATGTCCGATCATCACGTGATATGGAGTAGTTTTCAATGGTGAACATCACTATGTTGATCATATCTACTATATGATTCATGCTCGACCTTTTGGTCTCTAGTGTTCCGAGGCCATATGTGCATATGCTTGGCTCGTCAAGTTTAACCTGAGTATTCCGCATGTGCAAAACTGGCTTGCACCCGTTGTATGTGAACGTAGAGCTTATCACACCCGATCATCATTTGGTGTCTCGGCACGACGAACTGTCGCAACGGTGCATACTGAGGGAGAACACTTATACCTTGAAATTTAGTGAGAGATCATCTTATAATGCTACCGCCAAACTAAGCAAAATAAGATGCATAAAGGATAAACATCACATGCAATCAAAATATGTGACATGATATGGCCATGATCATCTTCCGCCTTTGATCTCCATCTCCAAAGTACAGTCATGATCTCTATCGTCACCGGTATGGCACCATGATCTCCATCATCTTGATCTCTATCAACATGTCATCACATGGTCGTCTCGCCAACTATTTCTCTTGCAACTATTGCTATTGCATAGCGATAAAGTAAAGCAATTATTTGGTGCTTGCATCTTATGCAATAAAGAGACAACCATAAGGCTTCTGCCAGTTGCCGATAACTTCAACAAAAACATGATGACACTAGTGCAGAACCGGGCAATAGCACCGGTTCATAAGGCCCTTTAGTGCCGGTTCGGTAACTGGCACTAAAGTGTGGGCACTAAAGGCCCCCCCTTTAGTACCAGTTCAGCACAAACCGGTGCTAAAGGGCAACCACGTGGCACGAGCCAGCTCCGGGGGCGCGTAGGACATTAGTACCGGTTGGTAACACCAACCGGTACTAAATGTTTGGGTGTGTTTTGGTTTTATTTTTTATTTTTACTTTAATTTTGTGTTTTCAATTTAATTTAGTGATTGTTTTACATTATAATGAGTTGTTAAATCATTCGGTGAAAGTACCGCGGATTAGTTTGACTGGATGCATGTGGATCCTAGCAAAGTCATCAAGTATATGCCATATCCATATTATATATAATTGATCACCTAATTAAGTGATCGAGGTAATAAGGATTTGGCATATACTTGATCACTTAGCTAGAATCCATCCAGTTGAAACTAATCTGCAGTTTCTTTCATAAATGATATAATAACTCATCATCATCATCATCATCATCATATTAATATAAAAACTCTTGCATCATATATATCCTCACCAACAACAGTTTTCATAGCTAGCTAAAAATCATCATATAATAGTCGTCTCATTACCACTACTTAATCATCATATAGTCATTACCGCTATCTAATCACCACCAACACTAGCTTAAAGAAGAAACATTCACTTGTACCAGAAGCCAAGATATCATTGAGTTCAACATGGTAATGATATTATAAGCGTTCATAACACCACAAAAGCAAATCACTCTTTGAGATTAAGTTCAGGACGAAGAACACGGACATGAGAGGACAAGTACTAAGAGCATGAACTAGCTAATCACTCCTGCTGCTCTCTCTCAGGTAAAATAGCATAGAACATGTATAGATTTCCTGATTCATCATATTGGAGCATGCAGATGAACCTGTCTCCTAATCGTGGGTTGCGCTTCTGATTGCTGCCCCCAAGTACTTCTCTGCGATCGTTCACAATTTAGCTCTAGTCTTTTACTATTAAGCATTCCTCGCTATTAGAAATCCCGAATGCACTAAAGTGCATTGTAGGATATCTTGGCTGTAAGCTAACGATATTCATGGTACCTTTAGTCTCGATCCAATCAGGCACAACATTCATCGGGAGTCCCTGTTGAAGAACATCATATAGTAACGTACTTAGCAATGAAGTTTAGCTTTAAAAAATAATGTATGCAAAAGATGCACCGAGGAGAAATAGTAGAAATCTTACCATCTTTCCTAAATATATGTGACCGTAGTTCAGTACGAACACTATTGGTCACACGTTTTGAGTACTAACATTTCTTAGTGTAGGAATTTTTTTTGTCTTGACAGCATCAAGATCCTCAAGCCATGAAACATAATTACTTGTCTCCTCGCAGTTTAGTTCAGCCCCGGGACAGTGGACAGTCCTATCTATCAAGAGCCGGACATGTTTGCTTGATTGGAAATAAGCTGTCAATATAAATTACTTGTCAACTCTTTTTGAATAAACAATATTGAAGACATAAAGATGGTTGAGAAACTCACATAATGGTAGAACTGGAGGCGTCTGCACATCGACCCAGATGTCTCTATTACCTTCAATATCATCTTCTGGACGAATATCAAAGGTGATAACCATATCAGACTCAAATGCATAAGCCTTGCATAGTGCTTGCCAAGTTTTGCATTCCAAATAGTTGTATGTGTCTGCATTGTATAATTTTATGTTGAAGGTATAACCATGCTCGGTCTTCAAGTATACTCTTTTTACCTCCATAGTTTCATTAGGACTGAAACCTATCTTATCCAAGACAAAAATTCTTGCATGGCAGGGGATACGCTAGTAGAATAGTGAAAAGTTAAAATTAAAAGTTGGAGCAAATGAAGCATAAGTCATGCTTAATTACGAAAAAAGACTTGTCGTTGTGACTTACTGTATCCACTTCGAAGTTCTCATCCCGCTTGATGCTGAAGCGTCTATCATCAACTAGAAAATTTCTACCGCACAGGCCGCGCTGGTCTTCGCAGTATTCGCACATAATGAAATCGTGTTCGTCGTCAGACGACATTCCTATGTTCATAGGTGAAACATTAAACACTTATTAGTTCTATTAATTCAACTAATTCTGTTAAATCAACTAGTTCAACTAATTAATTCAACTAATTCAACTAAGCACTTACGAAAAATAAAGTAGCTCAACTAATTCAACTAACTAGTTTAACTAATTAATTCAACTAATTCAATTAAACTAGTTCTATTAATTTTCTTACTAAAAATAAGGTAGCTAGTTCCATATAATAAAATGTTAATTAGATAATCAAATCTGATAAAACTAAATTAAATATATATCTAACATATAATTTATATCTAATTCATCTAACATTTGACATTAATATCTAACATATGTTCATATATAGGTGAAACATTAAACACTTACTAGTTCTATTAATTCAACTAAATAAACTAGTTCTATTAATTCAACTAAGCATTTACTAAAAATAAAC
>NC_041384.1:60183471-60192906 GCF_002162155.2 Triticum dicoccoides | reverse complement strand
CTACTAATTCAACTAATTCAACTAAGAATTTACTAAAAATAAAGTAGTTCTATTAATTTTCTTACTAAAATATATAAAGTAGCTATATATAGTAATATTTTAATTAGATCATCAAATCTCATATACCTAAATTTTCTTACTAAAAATAAACTAGTACTAATTCAACTAGCTAGTTCAACTAAGCATTTACTCAAAATAAACTAGTTATATTAATTCAACTAGTTCAAATAATCTCATATACCTAATTAATTAATATCTAGCTAATTTCATCTAACAATTGACATTAATATTTAACTTCTCTATCTAATTCATCTAACAATTGACATTAATATTTAACTTCTCTATCTAATTCATCTAACATTAATATTCCAACATTCTTATCTAGGTAATTCATCTAATTAACAATTTGACATGCATTAATCTAAAACATAGAAAACAGAAAATAAGTAAAAAAAATATGGCGTATGTGTGCGTGTGTGTGTATGTATGTGTATGTACGTATGAGCGGGGGCGGCGGCGTACGGGCGGCGGCGCGAGACGGCGACGACGGGGACGGCACAACGGCGGCGGCGGTGGCGTACGGGCAGTGGTGCGAGACGGCAACGACGGGGACATCGCGCCGGGGGCGGGGACGGCCGGGGCGCGCGCAACGACAGAGACGGGGACGGCCGGGGTGCGCGCGACGACGGGGACGGGGACGGCCGGGGGGCGACGATGGCGATGGCGACAGGGCGCGATACTGGGCAGGGGCAGCGACGAAGACGAACAAGATCTAACTGAAAATTTTCGTAAGTGTTGTATATATAGGAGAGGCCTTTAGTACCGGTTGGAGCCACCAACCGGTACTAAAGGACCACTTTGGCCAGGCCAAGAGGCGGGAAGAGCACCCTTTAGTACCGGTTGGAGCCACAAACCGGTACTAAAGACCAGCCTTTAGTACCGGTTGGAGCCACCAACCGGTACTAAAGGTGGTGCCCTGCCACCCGCGGTGCAAAAAGTTTAGTCCCACCTCGCCGGGCGAAGGGCAGCCGCACTGGTTTATAAACCCAGCCGCGGCTGCCCTTTTGAACTCCTCTATAAAGCAGGCTTTTGGGCCTAACTACGACGCACTGCCCTGTGAGTATGCTGGGCCTTGTGGTCCTGAAATTGCACACCCGTGGTCTAGCAGGCCCACACGGCAGCGGCCCAAATTTTTTTATATACTTTTTTTCTTTTCTGATTTATTTTTTCTTCTATTTATTGCTGAGTAGTTTTTTTCTTTTCTGCTATATTTATTTTCTTCTATTTATTTCTGAGTAGTTTTTATATAGTTTTTTTTTCTTTTCTGTTATTTTTTCTTTTCTGCTTTTTTTCTTTTCTGCTTTATTTATTTTCTTCTATTCATTTATTTTTATATACCATGCCAAGTTTATAGTTGAAAGTTGATGGCGTGGCTTTGAATGGTGCATACTGAATGCACAAAAAGTCTGGAGTTATAATATGTTTAAAAAATGAAGTGCCGGTGTAACAGATGAGTTCTCGTTCAAAACTCTGATACTCCGAAAGAGATTGTCCAGCTTGTACACGAAGTGCGTCCAGTTTTTGCCGTGACCCTCTCTACTCTTTTGCACATGCTATGCGGGTGAAATGATGATACCATGCCAAGTTTCAACATTTTCACAGTGCATTTTGTAGTGATTTTCAATTTCACGGTCATTTAGCTCTCTAAACAATTAGGTAAATGACTGAAAAACAACAAATGATGTCAGAACATGTTGGAAATTGATGACGTTGCTTTGAATGCTGCATACTGAATGCAAAAGAAGTCTGGAGTTCAAATAAGTTTAAACAACATTGAAGTGCCCATGTAACAGATGAGTTCTCGTCCGAAACTTTGATACTCCGAAAGAGATTGTCCAGTTTGTACACGAAGTGCGTCCAGTTTTTGCCGTGACCCTCTCTACTCTTCTGCACATGCTATGCGGGTGATATGAAGATACCATGCCAAGTTTAAACATTTTCACAGTTCATTTTGTAGTGATTGTCAATTTCACGGTCATTTAGCTCTCTAAACAATTAGGTAAATGACTGAAAAACAACAAATGATGTCAGAACATGTTGGAAATTGATGACGTCGCTTTGAATGTTGTATACTGAAAGCAAAAGAAGTCCGAAGTTCAAATAAGTTCAAAAAACATTGAAGTGCCGGTGTAACAGATGAGTTCTCGTCCGAAACCCTGATACTCCGAAAGAGATTGTCCAGTTTGTACACGAAGTGCGTCCAGTTTTTGCCGTGGCCCTCTCTACTCTTTCGCACATGCTATGCGGGTGAAATGATGATACCATGCCAAGTTTCAAAATTTTCATAGTTCATTTTGTAGTGATTGTCAATTTCACGGTCATTTAGCTCTCTAAACAATTAGGTAAATGACTGAAAAACAACAAATGATGTTAGAACATGTTGGAAATTGATGACGTCGCTTGGAATGCTGCATACTGAACGCAAAAGAAGTCGGGAGTTCAAATAAGTTTAAAAAACATTGAAGTGCCCGTGTAACAGATGAGTTCTCGTCCGAAACCCTGATACTACGAAAGACATTGTCCTGTTTGTACACGAAGTGCGTCTAGTTTTTGCCGTGACCCCCTCTACACTTTCGCGCATGCTATGCGGGTGAAATGATGATACCATGCCAAATTTCAACATTTTCACAGTTCATTTTGTAGTGATTTTATATTTCATGGTCATTTAGCTCTTTAAACAATTCGGTAAATGACTGAAAAACACCAAATGATGTCAGAACATGTTGGAAATTGATGACGTTGATTTGAATGTTGCATACTGAACACAAAAGAAGTCCGGAGTTCAGATAAGTTTAAAGAACATTGAAGTACCCGTGTAATAGATGAGTTCTCGTTCGAAAGAGATTGTCCAGTTTGTACATGAAGTGCGTCCAGTTTTTGCCGTGACCCTCTCTAGTCTTTCGCACATGCTATGCGGGTGAAATGATGATACCATGCCAAGTTTCAACATTTTCACAGTTCATTTTGTAGTGATTTTCAATTTCACGGTCATTTAGCACTCTAAACAATTAGGTAAATGACTGAAAAACAACAAATGATGTCAGAACATGTTGGAAATTGATGACATCACTTTGAATGTTGCATACTGAACACAAAAGAAGTCCGCAGTTCAAATAAGTTTAGAAAACATTGAAGTGCCCGTGTAACAGATGAGTTCTCGTCCGAAACCCTGATACTCCGAAAGAGATTGTCCAGTTTGTACAGGAAGTGCATCCAGTTTTTGTCGTGACCCTCTCTACTCTTTCACACATGCTATGCGGGTAAAATGATGATACCATGCCAAGTTTCAACATTTTCACAGTTCATTTTGTAGTGATTTTCAATTTCACGGTCATTTAGCTCTCTAAACAATTAGGTAAATGACTGAAAAACAACAAATGATGTCAGAACATGTTGGAAATTGATGACGTCACTTTGAATGCTGCATACTAAACAGAAAAGAAGTCTGGAGTTCAAATAAGTTTAAAAAACATTGAAGTGCCCGTGTAACAGATGAGTTCTCGTCCGAAACCCTGATACTCCAAAAGAGATTGTCCAGTTTGTACACGAAGTGCGTCCAGTTTTTTCCGTGACCCTCTCTACTCTTTCTCACATGCTATGCGGGTGAAATGATGATACCATGCTGAATTTCAACATTTTCACAGTTCATTTTGTAGTGATTTTCAATTTCACGATCATTTAGCCCTTTAAACAATTCGGTAAATGACTGAAAAACAGCAAATGATGTCAGAACATGTTGGAAATTGATGACGTTGCTTTGAATTTTGCATACTAAACACAAGAAGTCCGAAGTTCAAATAAGGTATTAAAAATAAAAAAGAGGTGCAATGCTGGTTAATTTGCTTCAAGCTTTTCAGAATAGTGTAGACTGCACTGCACATTGCTCAATGCAATCTATGTTATTCCGAAAGGCTTGAAGCTAATCAATGTGCAGGTGAGCATTGCGCCTCTTCGTCATTGTCTCTGCAATCACGGCTTATAAACCTCTCATACTGCCTCTCTCTTGGCGAGGTGGGACTAAAAATCAGCTTACTAAGAAACTCTAGTATCGGTTCATGCCACGAACCATTACTAAAGGTCTTCGTGGGGGCCCCAGCCTGACCACAGCCGCACTGGCCTCATTAGTACCGGTTCGTGGCATGAACCGGTACTAAAGGTTGCCCACGAACCGGTACTAATGATGTCCGCCCGCCTAGCCGTTGGAACCGGCACAAATGGTCACATTAGTGTCGGCTCAAATTCAAACCGGCACTAATGTGCTTCACATTTGACCTTTTTTCTACTAGTATGATCTCGTACAACAACTTATATCATCACGTCTTGACCATATCACATCACTACAAGCCCTAAAACAACAAGTTAGACGTCCTCTACTTTGTTGTTGCAAGTTTTACGTGGCTGCTACGGGCTGAGCAAGAACCGTTCTTATCAACGCATCAAAAACCACAATGCGGTATAGTGATTGCTTTTTGATCTTCAGAAAGAACCCTGTTCATTGAATCTGATTCAACTAAAGTTGGAGAAACAGACACCCACTAGCCACCTGTATGCGAAGCACGTCGGTAGAACCAATCTCGCGTAAGCGTACGCGTAATGTCGGTCTTAGCCGCTTCATCCAACAATACTGCTGAATCAAGAATCAACTAGTGATGGCAAGACATATGTATATACCCATGCCCACAACTCCTTTGTGTTCTACTTGTGCGTACATCTAGGGATGGCAATGGGTAGGGTATGCGGCGGCTAGAGAAATACCATACCCATACCCGTGTAGTCAATGGGTACAAAATTCTACCCATACCCGTACCCATGGATATGAAACTTTACCCGTACCCATACCCCACGGGTACCCATACCCATTGGGTACCCAACGGGTAGATGAAATAGTACACAATTTCTTCAGAAATTCACATTCATCAATATCACATTTCACCAAAAATATATTTATCTCAACTCAGTAACAAATAGGTGAGTACATAACAATTATCTCAATTCAAATTGACGATTGGTGACAACTTCAACATAGGTTCACAATCTCACGACACACTTCGTGGGTAAGGTACACATGTGAGTATAAACGGGTAGGGTATGGGTATATCCATGGGTACAAGGCCATACCCGTGCCCTACCCATGACTTAAAGGGTAGGGTATGGGTACTACCCATGGGTATAAAATTGTGCCCATACCCTGCCCATGCGAGTACGGTATTCGTGGGTACCCATACCCATGGGTAAAGTTGCCACCCTTAATAACATCTATGCATAGACCTGGCTCTGATACCACTGTTGGGGAACACAGTACTTTCAAAAAAATTCCTATGCACACGCAAGATCTATCATGGTGATGCATAGCAACGAGAGGGGAAGAGTGTTGTCTACATACCATCGTAGACCATAAGCGGAAGCATTATGACAATGCGGTTGATGTAGTCGTACGTCTTCACGATCCGACTGATCCTAGTACCGAAAGTACGGCACCTCCGCGATCTGCACACGTTCAGCTCGGTGACGTCCCACGAACTCTCGATCCAGTTGAGTGTCGAGGGAGGGCTTTGTCGGCACGATGGCGTGATGACGGTGATGATGATGCTACCAGAATAGGGCTTCGCCTAAGCACTGCTGTGATATGACCAAGGTGGATGATGGTGGAGGGGGGCACCGCATACAGCTAAGGGATCAATGATCAACTTGTGTGTCATGGGGTGTCCCCCTTCATTACAAAAAAATACACTTCCGTGATGATACGTGTTTGTCATAGTAGGTCGCGTTTTTTGTCATGCATGTACATCCATGACAAATTTATGACAGAATCAAGATAGTCATACCTGTGCTATCGTAGAAGTATTCCATGACATTACCAAAATTATCATCATGGAAGTGTCCACTTCCATGACGATAAATCGCGCGTCACAGAAGTGCTTTCGTTAAGGGTGAACGACATGTGGCATCCACCGTAACGGAACGACGTTAAGCTATCGGGTTGGGTTTTGGATCCGATAACCCGTTAACAGACCCGACCAATGGGGATTTTCCATGTGTAAAATCATAATTGGCTGGAGGAAACACGTGTCGGCTCATCGTTGGGACAGATGTCATCCACTCACTAGACAGAAGGCGCCTATGATACGTCGACACGTGGCACGGCCCAACAGTGGCCCATTCTTGTGAAAAGGCTGGCCCGTTTGACTTGGTCAAAAGCTGGCGGGTTGGCCCATGGAAAGCCTGTTAACGGCCTGTTCGCATATAGCTCATTTACAACCCGCTAACCCAAGGCCCGTTACGCCCTATCCAAATTAGGCCCAGTAGCGTCATCTGGGCCATCCAATATGATTCCAGCCCATTTTCACTTCTAGCCCATGTATAGCCCATGACGTCTTTCGGCCCATATGAGGCCCTTTGTAACTCTTTGCCCATTAGCGGCCCGTGTTGAAACTGGCCCGTAATGAACAATGTATTAATTTACACCCTTTAACGGCCCGTGGTGAAACGGGCCCGTAATGAACAGTGTATCACTTTATACCCATTAACGGCCTGTTATTCCGTTGGGCCGTTTCCAGCCCAAGTTAACTTTCGGCCTTCCGAGGGCCCATTTATTCTTGGGCTCATTTGCAGCATTCGGTTACTTACAACCCGTTACTGTCATTTTCTGCTTGTGGGCCAAATTCAGCATGTCGTTACAGTCGTCCCGTTTGTGGACCGTTAGTCTGTTGGGTCATTTTCATAGCATCACCAAATACAGCCTATTAACGGCCCGTTATGGTCAGCCCATAAAATGTACAATTTCCATTAAAGGCCCATATACGGCCCATTAAAGGCCCGTACAAGACCCATAAATGAGTCGGCAGCCCATGGATCCTACGAGACGTAGAAGGCCCATGGATCCTACAAGACGTAGAAGGCCCATGGATCCTACGAGACGTAGAAGGCCCATGGATCCGACGGCCCGTGAAGGGCCATGGTCGGGCGAGTTGGCCCCCGTTTGAACGATATAGCATATTCAAAGAATTATCCTACTCAATACTATCACCTCTAAAAAGCATACACTATACAACAAAGAGATCAAGGCATACAAAGGTAGAATAATCCTACACTATACAATAAAGAAATTACAGCCGATTATACCCACTGGGCATTATTGTTCGGCACAGGTGATAATAAAGCATACACAAACAACAAATTACCTACACTGGGCAAATACAACTCATACATCATGGACGCGCATCAACTTAACTCCATTTGAACTATAATCTCTTCAGAAAATAGGATTGGCCAGATTCAGATAGCACAAATTTCAGTCTGCAAAATCTCCAATTCCTTCATGATTACCTCAGTGTCTTGTTTCATTTTTTGACTCCTGCATCTAATACCTGCATGTCCAGTGTCAACTTGTTGATTATACGTTGACAATCATATACACGTCGTCTTGCCACCTCTAGTTGATGCTCGAGAACATCAGCACATTCCAATTCCAATCCATAATCATTCGGTAACGGCCATGCCACACTACTCGCAGATCTTTGTGTTGATGCCACTTCATCCTGAAATGTTTCTGTAAGAACACATGACTAGGGAAAAAAATATAGCTACAACAGTGAAGCGAACAAGACACTATTTTGTACTGCATGGAAAAATAGGACTAACAATAATGTTACACGTCACTTTCAAAAAATATAATGTTACACGTCATGAAGCATAAGCAGGTGGTATTTTAAAAATTATAAAAAAGATAGTCTGTGCAGCCTGCATACAGAAATCCCTCTTATCTCACCAGAGGAGCATGATGTTGGGGCCCAATCGAAAACACAGACAAGTTACAAATTTAGACAGCACGTTGTGTATAAGTAAGCAAGCAGTTGGCCATTCTGTGCCTCAATTAAAGTCTTAGGGAGCATAATGAACAGCAGAGGGTTTCATACAAACATACTACAGCAGGCAAAACTATGCAATCATTAGCGTAGTATAAACTAGATTGTGAGCCTCATGCAATAATAGTTGGTTAATAGACTCCAAAGCTTTAGGCACACTTCAGCAGAGTAATTAAGTGGTAAGGCCTTTAATTATGTCAACTAATAGTGATACAAGTACCGAACATCAGGCATGATTATTTGGGCATCTCATTAACTGAGGACAAATAAAGCAATTGAAAAGAGAAAATTAACTATGCTTGAAACAAACAAGGAATTGAACTGTTGAGTTGCATACAGTGACTTACGTTAGCAGGTTGAAGAGGCTCAGCGCAGCTCCTACTTCTCTTGCAAGGCTCCTTCCTAACATCTTGTACTTGGAAATCCTCAATCTTATCTTCATTGCACCCCCTCTGCAAGGTGACACAAACTAGTTACTCATCTCCTTGGAAGATAAATATGCATACTTTCCAGTCTGTGAACACAAAAGTATGAGATTATAACAAAACAACACCACATAATGAAACATGCCGCATCTCTTGCACTTGCACACAATGAAATGAGCATTTACTATGTCTGCACTATGTAAAAACTAGGCGTACCTTCGAACTGGATCTCCAGGTACTCTTGGAGAGCCTACTATAGTGTACAGCCAAACCTTTATGTCACCTATGAGTTAGATAAGGCCCCACTATAGCAGCCCATAGTGTTTAAATCGTTGACAACCTCTGTTAGAGTGTTAGGTCAAGAACAACAAGTAATCAAAGCAAACAGTCCTAGTATGGCTGGCTGATGCAAACAAGCAATTGAACAGATGTGTGAGCAAATCTTACATATCAAGAAAAGAAGCAAAGAAGGAGGCTTAAAGACCATCACTTGACTGACCAGATTTAAGGGGCATTTAAACATCATGTGCAACGTATGAACTAACATAAACATTGCATATTCCAGATTCTATAATGGAATGCACTTGTATTAGGTTATGCCATGTATGATGATTCCTAAATGTACAGATAGGAGGCAAGAGTGATTCATCATTGCACACACAATTGAATTGCACGTTAAGGGCCAGTTTGATTCCGCCTTTTCAGGGCATATTGTCAAAATAAGCCATAAAAGATGTAAATAAGTCATTTTTGAGTTATGGGCTTGCGCTTAACTAATTTCGCTTTGGAGAGGGGTGTTTCGGGTAGAACCTCACTAAAAATTGAAGGGAAGAGGAATAGTGAAATGACTCTATTGTCTGCCTATATTACACTCAAAATGCAACTGCTGACGCCGGTGTCACACCTGACCCTCAAGTAAAAACAAACACGCAAGCATTCATTGCCCTGCCCGCTTGCATCTCCTCTCCCCTTTCCCTCTACCTCGATCCCCTGCCTGCAGCACTAGGGTTCCTCCAGCGAGCCGTCGCCACTGGTCCCATCTGGCCTGGTCCTCGATGATGCTATGTCCAGCTAGGCTACATGGC
>NC_041384.1:60181131-60183068 GCF_002162155.2 Triticum dicoccoides | reverse complement strand
GGTGCTGGTGAAGGATGAGCTCATCCAACAAGGTGAGGAGCTCCTATGTTTTTTTGCCAAATTTTCATTCTGATCCACTATACGATGAATTGCTATGAGCTGCTTCTGCTGCTGCTATTTGATGCATTGTTATGAGATGCTCCTGCTGCTGCTATATGATGAATTGCTATGAGCTGCTCCTGCTGCTGCTATATGATGAATTGCTATGAGCTGCTCCTGCTGCTGCTATATGATGAATTGCTATGAGCTGCTCCTGCTGCTGCTATATGATGAATTACTATGAGCTGTTGCTGGTATATGATGAATTGCAGACTGCTGCTGCTATATGATGAGTTGCTATGAGCTGCTGCTGTTGCTGCTATATGATGCTTTCAGATGGTGCTACTATACAATAATAACTAGCCACTTGGACCATCGAATTTCAATAAATAATTGTTCTTCATTTAAATGTGGGTCATGCGTTCTTCATTTAAATTAGGCAATGGGATCTCTATGGAAAACATTGACCAAAGTAGATTGTGCCAAGTAGATGGTATCTTTGTATTTGCATTTTGAGCAAATAGTGATGGTCTGTTTTCCTATCATATTAATTACTGCATTGGGTTCAATTTTTGATGTTTGCAAGTAAAATTAATTTCCATATGGGCAGCAAAATGAAAAAAATATAATGCAATCTAGACTTTCCACTGATCATACGAAAGATAAGCTGAAAACACAATGAAAAGAACTGGTTGGCTTATTACATGGAGCTTATATTCACATGTGCTTATTTTCTTAGGATAACTCATAATAACTGTCCCTAAGAAACTTGGCTAATAGAACTGGCATACAAATAACATGTCACGATGACTGCAAATTAAAGGAGGAGTGACGTACCATAGCACACTATATAGGCTTCACCGCTGCCTCTCCTTTTTTTGCGATGTTCAATGAAATTGCCACATACATCTTGTACTTTTTCATTGTGTAACCCTATCTGCAAGTTGACACGGCTAATTTCAGACATCTCTACATGATACTACATTGCATATCCCTTGCGCATATTTAAACCACCAATTAACGATTGTGTGTGTACCATAAACTAGCTATGACTCTGTATGCTGGACTAGCAGGCACTCTAAGGGAGCCTAATGTAGTGCACTGGAATTCGTACATGCCACCTACGATTTTGTGTAATGTACTGCCCCTGTTCCTAAATGCATGTCTTTGTAGAGATTCCAGTATGGACCACATACAGATGTATATAGATGCATTTTCGAGTGTAGATTCACTCATTTTGCTCCGTATGTAGCCTATAGTGGAATCTCTAGAAAGACTTATATTTAGGAACGGAGGTACGAGGTAGTATCATGTATGACATCTACATATCTAATTTAGCAGCCAGTAGTAGAAATCATTGTCTGCACAAAGGGATTACTGGTCGAAAATCCTAGCAAAGCACGCTGGCAGGCACATAACAATACAAGAGAGAGAGATGCGCTTACAAGATCATAGCAATGCCTCAGTCCACGATCTTGGTTGGCCAAGATGTTAGATCCAGAAGAAACATCGTCCTTGTAGTTTTTGCCAGCTGCATAACAGGTAACAGCAACCGGTTAGTATATTTGAAGTACATCGGGCAAGTGATGCTAGACGGGTTTAAAGGTGACAAGTACCTAGGCTGTGGCGGGTGCTTGGAATCTCTCCATACGGTGGGAATCAGGTTAGAAACATCAAGGATGATGATGCTGCGCTGGCTGTCGGGGTCCGGTAAGGAGATCTAGAACCGTCGAGTAACGTGTTTGTGGAGCGGCTCCGGTAGGGTGGACTATGGTGTGGGTGAAGCGGATCTGTGGCCGTGGACGAGGGCGTAGGTGAAGCTGCTCTGGTGGTTGGGTTAAGGATGGTGTCGACGACGCGGATCTGCGGTCGTGGACGGGGCGTCAGAAGCTGCTCCG
>NC_041384.1:60178790-60180961 GCF_002162155.2 Triticum dicoccoides | reverse complement strand
AGGATGGTGTCGACGATGCGGATCTGCGGCCGTGGATGGGGCGTCAGAAGCTGCTCCGGTGGTTGGGTTAAGGGTGGTGTCGACGATGTGGATCTAAGGCCGTGGACGGGGCGTCAGAAGCTGCTCCGGTAGGTTGGATGAGGGTGCGAGGAAGCTTATCTGAGGCCATGGACTTGTGAGTTGGCAAAGCGGCCCCGTTAGGGTTGAGAATGGTATAGGCGAAGCTACTCCGGTAGGGTTGACGATGGTGTCGGCGAAGCGGCTCCGGTTGGGTTGAGGAAGGTGTCGGTGAAGCGGCTCCGGTAGGGTTGAGGAAGGTGTCAGCGAAGAGGATTAGAGGCCGTCGATGGGGGCGTCGGTGGGGCATCTCCGAGGGGTGTGGACGAAGCGTCTCCGGTGGGGAGTACGAATGAGTCGCTGCAGATGCACGGCGGTTGATGAGAGTACCGGCGAAGCAGATCCGGCGCCATGGACAAGGCCGGCACTGAATGGGCTGTGGTATAGTGGTGAATGAGCAGTCTACTTGTTTCTAGGGGAGGTGGGAGGGGTAGATGCGGCCGCAGAAGCAGATCCGGCAAGGTGGACGCCGCTGGTAGTGAATGGGCTATGGTACGCCGGTGGATGAGCAGTCTAGGGTTTCGAGAGGGGAGGGGAGAAAGGGCGATGAAGTATGGACGGCGTGATGTAAGATGCTCTGGTGTTGTGGAGTTAGTCGTTTTTGCGGGAGGGGGAGAGGAAATGGGGGTGCCGTGTAGTGGGGGAACCGGAAGTTACCAAAGCAGCCCCGACCTATCATGTAGATGTGGGTGGTATTGTAACTGTTGGTCTCCGTGCACCAAGGACAAAAGGGGGATTTCGCATGCTAAAGACTAAGGTGGCGGAAATTTTAGAAGGAGACGGGAGATTTTGCCGCCCGCGGGATCGTTCGTATCCAGTTTCAACTAATTTTGGAACGTGCTAGCGGGAAGGTCATGCTAGACTGTGTACATGGGGCACGCGTCAGCAGTTAATAACTGGTGTGAATTCTACCCCAGAAAAAAAGACAATAACTCGGGATGATGCGCCGATAACTTGGACATTCACACGGGCGCGACTAATCGTACGGGTGTAGTGGCGCGTTCACAAAAAAGGGATCAAACGCTCAGCTTATGTATTTCTCATGTAAATAGATAATTTAGTGCCATTGGTTATTTACTTTAAAAATAATGCATTGACATGTTAGTGTAGAGGCACACAAAAAGAAATGGATATTGTAGTCAGCTACTTAAAAGTGTTACCTCATATGATTACATAGCCTCCATTTCATAAAGTGCGTACCCATTGAATTCATATATGAATATTACATATATTACTTCAAAATAGAAACTTAAATCATCCAAGACTAATGAATTTGAATGCAAGAGTAACAATGGTGCATGTACATGATAGCTACATTGGTTGTTTGAAGAAACATCACTGTAACTTTGGCATGCACAACTGAAAAGGTTCTTTTAAATAGAAAAAATGTGATATGTGAGTGTCCAATCTTTATAGAGTTGAATCGATATTGTACCTTTGGCCACGATACGAAGTAGATATTGACTTATGTTCAAGCGATGCACGTCCACGATCGCTAGATAGTGATACGTGAATGAATTGTGCAATCTCTCCCACACGCATACATATCTCATTTCCCTGTGGGCACCGGAATCACACACGCGCACTTTGTGTATTTCTCTCCCTCTGTCAGGGTTAAATTCGTCTTTCTACCCCGTCCTACAAGTCTCTCACACAGAAACACGCACACTCTCTATGTCTAACACGCCCACCCCTTTAATTCCGCCCACCCATAGCCACTAATGTCTCAAAGTATAATAATGTCTCTCACACATATGCTATCTACCTATCCCTTAATATAGCTAGATATGTGACACACAAAATCCTTCTCCCTACTAGCAAGATGCCCATGCGTTGCACGGAACATCAAGATGCATTTGTATGAGAAGTTTATCTTGTGGGAGAAAAGGATGAACGAGGGAATGCCTTATTTGCAAATGCGGAGAGGGGTGTGGGTATGTTTTTGCAAAATTTCCATAGTTTCCTTCTTGTCCATCAGATATAAATCGGATGGCCTATATTGCAGGATGGCAGGAACACCATCATCACCAACTCTGTTTTTTTATAAGACTAGA
>NC_041384.1:60150496-60178372 GCF_002162155.2 Triticum dicoccoides | reverse complement strand
CCCAACAATGATAGCAGAAGGGTGACAATTTGATCTGATCATAATCTGTCAATTGGTTTCTCTCTCAAACATTGTGTCTCGGTGCCTCTCTCGGTAGCCCCCTCGATATGTAGACTTCTCGCGCGCGCACAGCTGTAGTGACGATGACGCTGAACCGAGTGTGCCTTGTTTTTACCGGCCTCATGTGATAGTTTTCACCCTGTTTTCTGTTAATTAACAAGACAACCTTTTATTTGTTACTACTAGTGAATCTAAATTCATTCGGGGCATACAAAAAATAAATCACTTCAACACAATTATTGCAGAAACTATTTTAAAAGAAATTAGCTAGCTGCCCGTGCGTTGCATGGAACATCAAGATGCATTTGTATGAGTAGTTTATCTTGTGAGAGAAAAGTTTGAACGAGGAAAGGCCTTATTTGCGAACATGGAGAGACGTGTGGGTATATTTTTGCAAAATTGCCATAGTTTCTTTCCTATCCTTAGATATAAATCCGATGGCCTATATTGCAGGATGGCACGCACACCATCATCACCAACTCTGTTTTCTACTCCCATCGTCCGAAAATACTTGTCATCAAAATGAATAAAAAGAGATGTATCTGTTCATGTGCAATGAACTGACCACTTCATGTCATGTTTGATAGTCTCAAGTCATTAAAAGCATACAATCCCCACATCTCTTCTTGGTTGATTCCTCTATTTATGTCAAAAAATAAGAAACAACGTGAGAGTTAATGCACCACGCCTATGTGTTTACTATTTGGTTTTCATAAGATGACTTAATACTCACCTAGACGGAGGGAGTATTCGATTTGACAGCGGGCGGCGCAGTTCCCGATACGCCTTTAATGCAGATGAGGGAGGGAGTAGCGGTTCCCGATATGTTGAACGGCCAATGCATCCTCCTTCAATTAATGCATGAGGGAAGTAATGGGAGGAGGTCCGGGAAAAGAGGCTGCACAGTGTGAATGCAACGCCGTTTGCCCACATTGCCCTCATATAAAGGCGCCCCACCATTCCAATGCATCTACCACATCGTACGCACCTAAGCATTTGCCTAAGAACCTACACTAAGCGCAAAAGAGCTCACTCCAGACCCATGGAGGCGATGCGCGTGAGCGGCAAGCGGCTGCGCCAGATTGTCCACGACGCCGGCCTGCGGCATGGCGCCGAGGATCGTCTCCAGACGGTGTTGGAGACCGGCTGGTGGATGGCCACCGTCGACGCCAACTATGACTCTCAGTTGGACCAGATGATCGTTTCCACCAGCAACAAGTTCACCGTCCTCAGGAAGCTCGCGGACGACATCGCCGTACTCCTCCAGCCCCCGCGCCCGGGCTCCTCATTGCCTGCCACCCTAATCGGCCTCCATGACCGGAACCTCTTTCAAGCACTGGTGGCCCTGTGACTGCCCACCAACGCCATGAAGAATGTCCACCTGGAGGTCGCGCTCGCTGCTAGGCGCCTTGCCCTGCAAGAATTCGTCGACCTACACATCCACGTGTACGAGAAAATCATGTACATAGGTATCTACAAGGCCAGTGAGGACGCTACAATGTTGGCCTTCCTCAACCGGCTGGAAGCCTTGGACACCGGAGGAGCAGGTCGTACGTTCGTGGATCCATCTTTCTTTTGCCTTCTGTAACCACCACCGCGATCGCATCATCGTGGCCTTAATTCTTATTGTGCTGTTGCATTCTCGTTCCAGTCAATACCGACATGTGCGATCCCTTTGCTTAATTATATGCATCACTGTAACTAGTACTCCATCCGTCAATTTATAAGTTGTGCTTACCTTTTCCATCAACTTCGTGCAACGCGCGGGCATCTTGCTAGAAACACTAGAATATGTCTATATAATCCGTATGTGATAGTCCATTTGAAATCTGAAAAAAGACAAATATTTAGGTACGGAGGGAGTAATATATTAGGAGTATATCAAAACAATAGTGATTTCTTTCAGTTTGTGAACAAATACTACTATTCTACTACTTTGGATCCGTCGCAACACACGGGCACATTGCTGGTAAAAGGAAAAGGCCTGCCGCGTTCGCGTCGCACCCCCACACGCCCGGGAATCGGGAAGGCGTGTTGCCTAGCATTTTCACTTTCATGTGGGACCGTCATTGAGCAAAACAACACCCCGCCCGCCGCCGGGTTGGAAAACAGAAACGAGGGGAAGATCTAGCTGTAGCACGGAAGCCAAGAAATTTGGTGTCAGACGGGGATCGTTGTGTAACACCCACGATGCGGCTATATCTCCCATGTGTCGGAGCACGACTAAGAGGCATAACCGCATTGTAGGCAATGTCGCAAGAGGGGTAATCTTTACACATCCCATGTACTAAATAAGAAAGAGGTACAGAGTTGGGTTACAATCGCCACTTCACACAATACATAAATATAGCATTACAATCATCCAGATACAATCAAGGTCCGACTACGGAACCAAAATAAAAACAACCCCAAATGCATAAGATCCCCGACTTGAGTTCAGTCCTGAGTCCTCATCGAACTCCCACTTGAGTTCAGTCGCATCCCCTGGAACGGTATCTTCGACACCTGCCTCTGGTTTTAGAAGTAATCTATGAGTCATAGGGACTCAGCAATCTCACACCCTCGTGATCAGGACTATTTAAGCTTATGGGTAGGTAAAAGGTATGAGGTGGAGCTGCAGCAAGCACTAGCATATATGGTGGCTAACATACGCAAATGAGAGCGAGAAGAGAAGGCAAAGCACGTTTGAGAATCTATGATCAAGAAGTGATCATAGAAATACTTATGTTCAAGCATAACCCGAGACCATTTTCTCTTCTCGGACTCCGCCGAAAAGAGACCATCACGGCTACACATGCTGTTGATCCATTTTAATTAAGTTAAGCTTCAGGTTTTCTACAACCGGACATTAACAAATTCCCATCTGCCCATAACCGTGGGCACGGCTTTTGAAAGTTCAAAACCCTGCAGGGTTGTCCCAACTTAGCCCATCACAAGCTCTCACGGTCAACGAAGGATATTCCTTCTCCCAGGACGGCCCGATCAGACTCAGAATCCTTGTTACAAGACATCTCGACAATGGTAAAACAAGTCCAGCAAAGCCGCCCGATGTGCCGACAAATCCCGATAGGAGTCGCACGTATCTCGTTCTCAGGGCACACCGGATGAGACATCCTACGAGTAAAACCAACCCTCAAGTTGCCCTGAGGTGGCCCCGCAGTCTACTCGTTTCGTACCAACACTTAGAGGAGCACTAGCCCGGGGGGGTTGAAAATAAAGATGACCCTTGAGTCCACGGAACCCAAGGGAAAAAGGCTAGGTGGCAAATGGTAAAACCAAGGTTGGGCCTTGCTGGAGGAGTTTTATTCAAGGCGAACTGTCAAGGGGTTCCCATTATAACCCAACCGCGTAAGGAACGCAAAATCAAGGAACATAACACCGGTATGACGGAAACTAGGGCGACAAAAGTGGAACAAAACACCAGGCATAAGGCCGAGCCTTCCACCCTTTACCAAGTATATAGATGCATTGAAGTAAACAAGATATAATAGTGATATCCCAACAATAAACATGTTCCAACAAGGAACAAACTCCAATCTTCGCCTGCAACTAGCAATGCTATAAGAGGGGCTGAGCAACGCGGTAACATAGCCAAACAACGGTTTGCTAGGACAAGGTGGGTTAGAGGTTTGACATGGCAATATGGGAGGCATGGTAAAGCATGTGGTATGTATCGCAGCATAGGCATAGCAATAGAGCGAGCAACTAGCAATCAAAGATAGAAGTGATTTCGAGGGTATGATCATCTTGCCTGCAAAGTTCTCTGAGTTGACGTAAGCTTGATCCTCGTAAGTGTACTCAACGGGTTCCCCGATCACGTACTCGTCTCCCGGCTCTAGCAAAAGCAAGAACACAAGCAAAGGAAACCACAATCAACCACGGTGCAATGCGCAAGCAACATGATGCGAAACATGGCATGATATACAGGATGTGATATGCAATGCATATGCATGCTCCAGAAGTAAAATATTGAACCATGCCTCAACTTGGTAAACCAAGAGTGCCGCTGGAAAGATGAGTTGATTTCGGTCGAAATCGATATAAAGATCACCGGAATCGGATGCATGATTCACAAATGGCAAGCAAAACAAGAATGGCACAGTTCTGCGATTAACAGCACGATGCCATCTAGAATGCAACATGAAACTAAGCTACTGCACCCCAACATAGCAACAAAGCACATGGCAGTGATCTACTCAACATTCTTGACAAAAGCTAAACACTGAGCTATGGCTAAATCACACAAGAGTAGGTTCAAACAAGCATGGCAAAAGTGCAAAAGATAACAACATCACATACTTAGTGAAAATACTAACATGTCAGGAATTAACGTCAGGAAGCAATGTTTAGAGTAAGGTAACAACATGCTACAGGATCAGATCATAGCAATACAAGGCACGACATGAATCTACTCAAAGCATATAACAAACATCCCTTACTGACCATAAGCCAAAAAGGATCAGAAAATATGATGGCACCCATGTAAACATAGTAAGTTTCATTAACAGATTTAGACTTAGAGCCTAAAATGGCAAATGCAAATGCGATGACATGAACAAAATGCAAAACAAAGACAAAAACATGGCATGATATGCGGGATGTGATATGCAATGCATATGCATGCTCCGGAAGGAAAAGGTTGAACCAGGCCTCAACTTGGCAAACTAAGAGCGCCGCTGGAAAGATGAGTTGATTTCGGTCGAAATTGATATAAAGATCAGCGGAATCGGATGCACGGTTTGCAAATGGCAAGCAAAACAATAATGGCACTATTCTGCAATTAACAACATGATGCCATCTAAAATGCAACAAGAAACTAAACTACTGCACTCTAACATGGCAACAAAGCACTTGGAAGTGATCCACTCAAGATGCTTGACAAAAGATGAACACTGAGCTATGGCTAAATCACACAATAGCAGGTTCAAACTAGCATGGCAAAAGTGCAAAAGATATCAGGTTCACAGACTTGGTGAAAACATGTCAGAATTTAACATCAGGAAGCAATGTTTAGAGCAAGATAACAACATGCTACAGGAACATTTCATGGAAAAGCAAGGCATGGCATGGAACTACTCAAAGCATATAACAAAAGTCCCTTACTGACCATAAGCCAAAAGGGATCAGAAATTATAATGGCACCCATGCAAACATAGCAAGTTTCGTTAACAGATTCAGACTTAGCAGAAAACTGGACATGGCAAAAATAGAGTTACATAGGCATGTTTGCGAGCTCGATGCACTCACCACAAGGTATTGCATGACAAACTAAGCTTAGACCCAACAAGAAGACATGTTCAAAAAGCTAACCATGGCAAGAACAATCTCATAGCATGCATGGATCAAGTACCACAACCTCGACAAAATTGATTACCATGTAAACAATCTGCCAGGAATATTTTATAGCAAAACTAGAGCAAGATTGAGTCATTCTAGGGTACTCCATAATTGCAAACAAATAAATGGATGGATAGAACATAACAATATCTCAAAAACATCCTTACTGAACATGCTCAAAAGAGGCATGGATCACTCTATAGCAACAAGAATACATGGCATAAAAATAACAACAGGGAAAAGACTTAGAAGAAACATTACATAGGCTACATGTTCAAAAGATGTCCTTGAAATCAGCAACATCACGAGAGCTACTTTGCATGCTTGTGCTAGTCACCACATTGATCACAAAAATACATGGCATATACCCCTGTAAAGATGGCATGGCATAGCCCAAAACACATGTAGGGCTCAAGTTCAAAGGAGGGACAAATTAAACATGGCAAAAATGACAAATGACCATAATCTGTTAAGAAACAGGAACTAACATTACATAGCATTCTTGCAACAGCATTTTGGGCATCAAGATGAACTCAAACAAGCAGGATGCAATGGAATGGAATGAAGACCACATCCAGACGAACAATTTGATATATCACACGCGCAAAACGGAGCTACGGATGCAGAGTTATGGCATGATGAAGAATGCTAAAAAACGAACAGGGACGAGGACTTAGTGAGATTAGACCTCTTCGTGACAGATCTAGGGTTTGCCGGGTCCGCGAACCGAGGCGGCAGCGCGAACTCGCTTGAGAAGAAGGTGACCGCCGGAGTTGGAAGGGGGAGGCGGATCCGGCCCCAGGGCGAGGTGTGGGCGACGACGCGCGGCGCCGGGTGCGAGGTGACGGCGAGCGGCGATGGCGGGGCGGGGAGGCGGCGGCCGGGCAGCGCGGCGAGGGCTCGGGCGGCACAGGAGGCGAGCTAGGCGACGGGGTCCCGCGCGGGGCGGCGGCGCCCGATCCGGGCCGGGAGGGCCTCCCGCTGGCCCTGCGGGCCGGCGAAGTGGGCACTGGCGGCGAGCGACTCACGAGGCGACACGTGGCGGCGGCGCGGCAGAGTTGGACATGTCCGGCCGTCTCGGACGTGTCCGGCAGCAGCGGGGAAGAATTCTAGGGTTTGGACTGCGGGAATTTCGGAGGGGAGCACCTATTTATAGATTCTGGGAGTTAGGAGAGTCCAAATGAGGTGCGGTTTTCGGCCACGCAATCGTGATCGAACGACCGAGAGGTTGGAGGGGGTTTGGGTGGGTTTTGGGCCACTTTGGAGAGGTGTTGGGCTGCAACACACACAAGGCCTTTACGGTTCCTTGGTTAACCGTTGGAGTATCAAACGAAGTCCAAATGGCACGAAACTTGACAGGCGGTTTACCGGTAGTATACCAAGGCCGCTTGGCAAGTCTCGGGCCAATCCGAGAACGTTTAACACCCGCACACAAAAAGAAGCAAAAGGGGACACCGGAGGACGCAGGAGTGCCGGAATGCAAAACGGACAATGGGGAAAATGCTCGGATGCATGAGACGAACGCGTATGCAAATGCGATGCACATGATGACACGATATGAGATGCATGATATGGACAAAATGCAAAACGAAGACAAAACCCAACCACGAGGAATATCATAACTTAGTGTAGGAAATGGCAAGAGTTGGAATACAAATATGGCAAGTTACATACGGGGCGTTACACGTTGATACGGTAGGAGCATTACGTACTAGTACTACTCCTACTAGTACCAAGTTTGTACTCCTAATACTATATTACTAGTACTACCACTATACAACTAGTAGGTACGTGCACGGCACAACATCGTATGAACAAAAAATAGGAAGATCTTGTTTTGGGTGATTTATCTTTTTTTCAATCAACATAGTATGAATAATATGATGTGGGGCACCCATGAAGCTTATGTGGCTTGGTTGCATGGCTACGGAAGGTTAGAGAAAAATAAATAAATAATGTGTTTAGAGTGCACTCCACTAAATAGATATACTTTGGATCCATTCCAACGGATCGGCACATCTATATCTATACCCCCTATATAGTGTGTGAAAAACTTTGAAAGTTGGTCATTGGATGAAGCCAATCTAACGGTACAAAGATGGCAAATCCGAGCACTACTGGCCGTTGGATATCATCCACCAGATTCTGCCACATGTATAATCTAGAAGACTCCATGGTTGAACTTAATTCATGACTAACTTTGCCACAACTAAGCTTAGGCAAAGTTATTAGTTCTTCAAGATGAGAGCCACAAGTTGGCAAGCCTAAGGGAATCTTGCCACATTTTTTGTGTGTATGTCATGTGGGGCCTTAGTGTGACTTGCCTAAGGTGTGGCTTGAACCAAACACTCAACTAAGCTAATCAAACTTGCCTAACCTTACATTCCACCAGATTTTGCCACATGTTAGAATCCAGAAAGCTCCACATGTAGAAGCATCATGCACAAACCACCAGAATCTCATGCGTGCAATGCACGTGTACCTTACTAGTACTAGTTGGTAGTGTGAAGAAACAAAATCCAGTTTTGGCACGAGCTCGTACTGCGGGAGCACCACAAGGCCTGCCGCAGGAGTTACATTTCCCTCTCGGGGCCCATGGGACCGAACTTCAGTGGCTTAGTGCCCGGCCTATGAGTCAATGGCATGCGGACCTTAAATGCGGCTGTCCCACATGTCATTCTCATGGTGGTGGCGTGGTTCGCGACTCACTCGTTCGAGATGAACCGGCCGGTGGTGGCGTGGCCGTGGCGAGGGTGCCACAGCTGGGCGTCGATGCGTTATGAGGCGTAGATGGCCACACCGGCGGGTACTACCTGTAGTACTCCCTCCGTTTCTTTTTACTCCGCATATAAGATTTGGTCAAAGTCAAACTACACAAAGTTTGACCAAATTTATATTAAAAATATGAACATCTACAATAATAAAACTATATAGTATGAAAATACATTTCTTGGATGCATCTGATAATATCGTTTTCATATTGTGAATGTTTATATGTTTTAATATAAAGTTAGTCAAACTCTACAAAGCTTGACTTTGACCAAATCTTATATGCAGAGTAAAAAGAAACGGAGGGAGTACATAAGTACTCCAGCTGAGGATTGATGCCCGAGATGAAATGTGTCACAGCCGCTGGATGAAAATTCGATGGTGCGGGAGTAAGGATCGGAGCACAGCAGCGGAGCAGGCAAACCACGTCCAATCGGGTGTGTCTGTGGTAGAAAGTTGATGGTCGCCGCAGTTCAGCTGGCCCGCATGTCATGCACACAAAGGAAGAGGAGCGGTGGGGCCGAGAGGGATGAGGGGCACGTCGGGGGGATGAGGATCCCCTGATGCGAACAATCCTACCATTCTATCACTAACATGTGGGACCCATAAGCGTGGGTCCCACCTATCAGCTAAGGAAAGGCAGGGCAAGGCAGTGATAGCCACGTCAGAGGATCCATGTCCATGTCGGGGGACGTCGTGCCGTGGGTTGGAGCGGCGTCGTGGGAATCGCGTGTGGGTGTGGCAGTGGTAGAAACAAGAAATGTGATGGTCGTCGTGGTTCAACTTCCATGGACAAGCTGTCATGTCTGCTGACACATGTATATCAAAACTAGAGTGTTTATATTTCAAGCACGTGAACAAGTATTATTCTACTACTTTGGATCCATTGGCTTGCATATGTACGGGAGGGTACCAACATCAATTTGCACAACATTTACAACAGTGACATCGTTCCCGTAGAACCTTTGTCCAACATTGGGATCAGCCATGCAACAGGCCACCGCATGAATTGGTACGATGGAACCACAGTGAGACTTAATAAGATAGCACGAACCTTACACATGGCGGTCAAAGGCGGACCATGCAGTCTGCGGCCGATTTGTTGTCGTACGAGTAGGAAGACGATGTGCTCCTTTCTAACCGCATCTTCGCGGTGACAAACTAGGGGACTTATTTTGTATGGGACACATCCTACGATATACTTCCTCTCTCCCAGTTTATTTGTTTTGAATCTTTTTGTTTTATAAGTTTCAAATTCAAATTTAGAGCTCCCCATCACATGTTGAGATTACAATGTCCATTAAATCGTTGTGTGCATGTATAGTCAAGAAACAAATCTCGAGTTTGGCACGAGTTCATGCTGCGGGAGCACCACAAGCCCTGGCGCAGGAGTTACATTTCCCTCTCAGGGCCGTCGGGACTGAGCTTCATCGCCTTACTACACCTACCTTTGAGTCAATAACTGTTGGGTTTCGTAGTAATTTCAAAAAATTCCTACGCACATGCAAGATCATGTGATGCATAGCAACGAGGGGAGAGTGTGATCTACATACCTAGTAGATCGACAACGGAAGCCTTTGGTTGATGTAGTCATACGTCTTCACGATCCGACTGATCAAGCACCGAAACTACGGCACCTCCGAGTTTGAGCACACGTTCAGCTCGATGACGATCCCCGGACTCCGATCCAGCAAAGTGTCGGGGAAGAGTTCCGTCAGCACGACGGCGTGGTGACGATCTTGATGCACCACAACAGCAGGGCTACGCCTAAACTCCGCTACACTATTATCGAGGACTATGGTGGCTGGGGGCACCGCACACGGCTAAGGAATAGATCACGTGGATCAACTTGTGTGTTCTAGGGTGCCCCTTGCCTCAGTATATAAAGGAGCCAGGGAGAGGGGGCGGCCGGCCAAGGTGGGCGCGCCAAGGGGGAGTCCTACTCCCACTGGGAGTAGGACTCCTAGTTGGACAAGGAGAGAGGGGGAAGAGGTGGAAGAGAGGAAGGAAAGGGGGGGCACCGCCCCCCTTCCCTTGTCCTATTCAGACTAGGAAGGGGAGGGGCGCGCGGCCACCTCTTGCCTCCTTCTCTCTTCTCCCTCAAGGCCCATGTAGGCCCAATAAACCCCCGGGGGGGGGTTCCGGTAACCCCCCGGTACTCCGGAAAAATGCCGATTTCACCCGGAGTGATTCCGATGTCCAAATATAGGCTTCCAATATATCAATCTTTACGTCTCGACCATTTCGAGACTCCTCGTCGTCTCCGTGATCACATCCGGGACTCTGAACAACCTTCGGTACATCAAAATACATAAACTCATAATATAACTGTCATCGTAACCTTAAGCGTGCGGACCCTACGGGTTCGAGAACAATGCAGACATGACCGAGACATGTCTCCGGTCAATAACCAATAGCGGGACCTGGATGCCCATATTGGCTCCTACATATTCTACGAAGATCTTTATCGGTCAGACCGCATAACAACATACGTTGTTCCCTTTGTCATCGGTATGTTACTTGTCCGAGATTCGATCGTCGGTATCCAATACCTAGTTCAATCTCGTTACCGGCAAGTCTCTTTACTCGTTCCGTAATACATCATCCCGCAACTAACATATTAGTTGTAATGCTTGCAAGGCTTATGTGATGTGCATTACCGAGAGGGCCCAGAGATACCTCTCTGACAATCGGAGTGACAAAACCTAATCTCGAAATACGCCAACCCAACATGTACCTTTGGAGACACCTGTAGTACTCCTTTATAATCACCCAGTTACATTGTGACGTTTGGTAGTACCCAAAGTGTTCCTCCGGTAAACGGGAGTTGCATAATCTCATAGTTATAGGAACATGTATAAGTCATGAAGAAAGCAATAGCAACATACTAAATGATCGGGTGCTAAGCTAATGGAATGGGTCATGTCAATCAGATCATTCTCTTAATGATGTGATCTCGTTAATCAAATAACAACTCATTGTTCAAGGTTAGGAAACATAAGCATCTTTGATTAACGAGCTATTCAAGTAGAGGCATACTAGTGACACTTTGTTTGTCTATGTATTCACACATGTATTATGTTTCCGGTTAATACAATTCTAACATGAATAATAAACATTTATCATGATTATAAGGAAATAAATAATAACTTTATTATTGCCTCTAGGGCATATTTCCTTCAGTCTCCCACTTGCACTAGAGTCAATAATCTAGATTACACCGTAATGATTCTAACGCCCATGGAGCCTTGGTGCTGATCATGTTTTGCTCGTGGAAGAGGCTTAGTCAATGGGTCTGTAACATTCAGATCCGTATGTATCTTGCAAATCTCTATGTCTCCCACCTGGACTAGATCCCGGATGGAATTGAAGCATCTCTTGATGTGCTTGGTTCTCTTGTGAAATCTGGATTCCTTTGCCAAGGCAATTGCACCAGTATTGTCACAAAAGATTTTCATTGGAACCGATGCACTAGGTATGACACCTAGATCAGATATGAACTCCTTCATCCAAACTCCTTCATTTGCTGCTTCCAAAGCAGCTATGTACTCCGCTTCACATGTAGATCCCACTACAACGCTTTGTTTAGAACTGCACCAACTGACAGCTCCACCGTTTAATGTAAACACGTATCCGGTTTGCAATTTAGAATCGTCCGGATCAGTGTCAAAGCTTGCATCAACGTAACCACTTACGACGAGCTCTTTGTCACCTCCATATACGAGAAGCATATCCTTAGTCCTTTTCAGGTATTTCAGGATGTTCTTGACCGCTGTCCAGTGATCCACTCCTGGATTACTTTGGTACCTCCCTGCTAGACTTATAGCAAGGCACACATCAGGTCTGGTACACAGCATTGCATACATGATAGATCCTATTGCTGGTGCATTGGGAACATCTTTCATATTCTCTCTATCTTCTGCAGTGGTCGGGCATTGAGTCTTACTCAATTTCACACCTTGTAACACAGGCAAGAATCCTTTCTTTGCTTGATCCATTTTGAACTTCTTCAAAATTTTGTCAAGGTATGTTGTTTGTGAAAGTCCAATTAAACGTTTTGATCTATCTCTATAGATCTTAATGCCTAATATGTAAGCAGCTTCATCGAGGTCTTTCATTGAAAAACTCTTATTCAAGTATCCCTTTATGCTATCCAGAAATTCTATATCATTTCCAATTAATAATATGTCATCCACATATAATATCAGAAATGCTACAGAGCTCCCACTCACTTTCTTGTAAATACAAGCTTCTCCAAAAGTCTGTATAAAACCAAATGCTTTGATCACACTATCAAAATGTTTATTCCAACTCCGAGAGGCTTGCACCAGTCCATAAATGGATCGCTGGAGCTTGCACACTTTGTTAGCTCCCTTTGGATCGACAAAACCTTCTGGTTGCATCATATACAACTCTTCTTCCAGAAATCCATTCAGGAATGCAGTTTTGACATCCATCTGCCAAATTTCATAATCATAAAATGCGGCAATTGCTAACATGATTCGGACAGACTTAAGCATCGCTACGGGTGAGAAGGTCTCATCGTAGTCAAACCCTTGAACTTGCCGAAAACCTTTTGCGACAAGTCGAGCTTTGTAGACAGTAATATTACCGTCAGCGTCAGTCTTCTTCTTGAAGATCCATTTATTCTCAATTGCTTGCCGATCATCGGGCAAGTCAACCAAAGTCCATACTTTGTTCTCATACATGGATCCCATCTCAGATTTCATGGCTTCAAGCCACTTTGCGGAATCGGGGCTCACCATTGCTTCTTCATAGTTCGTAGGTTCATCATGATCTAGCATCTTGACTTCCAGAACAGGATTACCGTACCACTCTGGTGCGGATCTTACTCTGGTTGATCTACGAGGTTCAGTAGTATCTTGTTATGAAGTTTCATGATCATTATCATTGACTTCCTCACTAACTGGTGTAGGTGTCACAGAAACAGTTTTCTGTGATGTACTACTTTCCAATAAGGGAGTAGGTACAGTTACCTCGTCAAGTTCTACTTTCCTCCCACTCACTTCTTTCAAGAGAAACTCCTTCTCCAGAAAGTTTCCGAATTTAGCAAGAAAAGTCTTGCCTTCGGATCTGTGATAGAAGGTGTATCCAATAGTTTCCTTTGGATATCCTCTGAAGACACATTTCTCCGATTTGGGTTCGAGCTTATCAGGTTGAAGCTTTTTCACATAAGCATCGCAGCCCCAAACTTTTAGAAATGACAACTTTGGTTTCTTGCCAAACCACAGTTCATAAGGCGTCGTCTCAACGGATTTTGATGGTGCCCTATTTAACGTGAATGCGGCCGTCTCTAGAGCGTATCCCCAAAATGATAGCGGTAAATCAGTAAGAGACATCATAGATCGCACCATATCCAGTAAAGTACGATTACGACGTTCGGACACACCATTACACTGAGGTGTTCCGGGTGGCGTGAGTTGCGAAACTATTCCACAATTTTTCAAATGTACACCAAACTCGTAACTCAAATATTCTCCTCCACGATCAGATCATAGAAACTTTCTTTTCTTGTTACGATGATTTTCAACTTCACTCTGAAATTCCTTGAACTTTTCAAATGTTTCAGACTTATGTTTCATTAAGTAGATATATCGATATCTGCTTAAATCATCTGTGAAGGTGAGAAAATAATGATATTCGCCACGAGCCTCAATATTCATTGGACCACATACATCTGTATGTATGATTTCCAACAAATCTGTTGCTCTCTCCATAGTACTGGAGAACGGCGTTTTGGTCATCTTGCCCATGAGGCACGGTTCGCAAGTACCAAGTGATTCATAATCAAGTGGTTCCAAAAGTCCATCAGAATGGAGTTTCTTCATGCGCTTTACACCGATATGACCTAAACGGCAGTGCCACAAATAAGTTGCACTCTCATTATCAACTCTGCATCTTTTGGCTTCAACATTATGAATATGTGTGTTACTACTATCGAGATTCAACAAGAATAGACCACTCTTCAAGGGTGCATGACCATAAAAGATATTACTCATATAAATAGAACAACCATTATTCTCTGATTTAAATGAATAACCGTCTCGCATCAAACAAGATCCAGATATAATGTTCATGCTTAATGCTGGCACCAAATAACAATTATTTAGGTCTAATACTAATCCCGAAGGTAGATGTAGAGGTAGCGTGCCGACTGCGATCACATCGACTTTGGAACCGTTTCCCACGCGCGTCGTCACCTCGTCCTTAACCAATCTTCGCCTAATCCGTAGTCCCTGTTTTGAGTTGCAAATATTAGCAATAGAACCAGTATCAAATACCCAGGTGCTACTGCGAGCATTAGTAAGGTACACATCAGTAACATGTATATCACATATACCTTTGTTCACCTTGCCATCCTTCTTATCCGCCAAATACTTGGGGCAGTTCCGCTTCTAGTGACCAGTCTGCTTGCAATAGAAGCACTCAGTTTCAGGCTTAGGTCCAGGTTTGGGTTTCTTCTCTTGAGTAGCAACTTGCTTGCCGTTCTTTTTGAAGTTCCCCTTCTTCTTCCCTTTGCCCTTTTTCTTGAAACTAGTGGTCTTGTTGACAATCAACACTTGATGCTCCTTCTTGATTTCTACCTCCGCAGCTTTCAGCATCGCGAAGAGCTCGGGAATAGTCTTGTTCATCCCTTGCATATTATAGTTCATCAGAAGCTCTTGTAGCTTGGTGGCAGTGATTGAAGAATTCTGTCAATGACGCAATCATCTGGAAAATTAACTCCCAATTGAATCAAGTGATTATTATACCCAGACATTTTGAGTATATGCTCACTGGCAGAACTGTTCTCCTCCATCTTGCAGCTATAGAACTTATTGGAGACTTCATATCTCTCAATCCGGGCATTTGCTTGAAATATTAACTTCAACTCCTGGAACATCTCATATGCTCCATGACGTTCAAAACGTCGTTGAAGTCCCGATTCTAAGCCGTAAAGCATGGCACACTGAACTATCGAGTAGTCATCAGCTTTGCTCTGCCAGACGTTCATAACATCCGGCGTTGCTCCTGCAGCAAGCCTGGCACCCAGCGGTGCTTCCAGGACGTAATTCTTCTGTCCAGCAATGAGGATAATCCTCAAGTTATGGACCCAGTCCGTGTAATTGCTACCATCATCTTTCAACTTTGCTTTCTCAAGGAACGCATTAAAATTCAATAGAACAACAGCACGAGCCATCTATCTACAATCAAACATAAACAAGCAAGATACTAATCAGGTACTAAGTTTCATGATAAATTTAAGTTCAGTTCATCAAATTAATTAAAGAACTCCCACTTAGATAGACATCCCTCTAATCCTCTAAGTGATTACGTGATCCAAATCAACTAAACCATAACCGATCATCATGTGAGATGGAGTAGTTTTCAATGGTGAACATCGTTATGTTGATCATATCTACTATATGATTCACGCTCGACCTTTCGGTCTCCGTGTTCCGAGGCCATATCTGTATATGCTTGGCTCGTCAAGTATAACCTGAGTATTCCACGTGTGCAACTGTTTTGCACCCGTTGTATTTGAACGTAGAACCTATCACACCTGATCATCACGTGGTGTCTCAGCACGAAGAACTTTCACAACGGTGCATACTCAGGGAGAACACTTCTTGATAATTTAGTGAGAGATCATCTTATAATGCTACCGTCAATCAAAGCAAGATAAGATGCATAAAAGGATAAACATCACATGCAATCAACATAAGTGATATGATATGGCCATCATCATCTTGTGCTTGTGATCTCCATCTCCGAAGCACCATCATGATCACCATCGTCACCGGCGTGACACCTTGATCTCCATCGTAGCATCGTTGTCATCTCGCCAAGCTTGTGCTTCTACGACTATCGCTACCGCTTAGTGATAAAAGTAAAGCATTACATCGCGATTGCATTGCATACAATAAAACGACAACCATAAGGCTCCTGCCAGTTGCCGATAACTCGGTTACAAAACATGATCATCTCATACAATAAAATACAGCATCATGTCTTGACCATATCACATCACAACATGCCCTGCAAAAACAAGTTAGACGTCCTCTACTTTGTTGTTGCAAGTTTTACGTGGCTGCTACGGGCTTAAGCAAGAACCAATCTTACCTACGCATCAAAACCACAACGATAGTTTGTCAATTTGACTCCATTTTAACCTTCACAAGGACCAGGCATAGCCATACTTGGTTCAACTAAAGTAGGAGAGACAGTCGCCCGCAAGCCATCTATGTGCAAAGCACGTCGGGGGAACCGGTCTCGCATAAGCGTACGCGTAATGTTGGTCCGGGTCGTCTCGTCCAACAATGCCGCCGAACCAAAGTATGACATGCTGGTAGGCAGTATGACTTATATCGCCCACAACTCACTTGTGTTCTACTCGTGCATATAACATCAACATAAATAACCTAGGCTCGAATGCCACTGTTGGGTTTCGTAGTAATTTCAAAAAAATTCCTACGCACATGCAAGATCATGTGATGCATAGCAACGAGGGGAGAGTGTGATCTACATACCTAGTAGATCAACAACGGAAGCGTTTGGTTGATGTAGTCGTACATCTTCACGATCCGACCGATCAAGCACCGAAACTACGGCACCTCCGAGTTCGAGCACACATTCAGCTTGATGACGATCCCCGGACTCCGATGCAGCAAAGTGTCGGGGAAGAGTTCCGTCAGCACGACGGCGTGGTGACGATCTTGATGCACCACAGCAGCAGGGCTACGCCTAAACTCCACTACAGTTTTATCGAGGACTATGGTGGCTGGGGGCACCGCACACGGCTAAGGAATAGATCACGTGGATCAACTTGTGTGTTCTAGGGTGCCCCTTGCCTTAGTATATAAAGGAGCCAGGGAGAGGGGGCGGCCGGCCAAGGTGGGCGCGCCAAGGGGGAGTCCTACTCCCACTGGGAGTAGGACTCCTAGTTGGACAAGGAGAGAGGGGGAAGAGGTGGAAGAGAGGAAGGAAAGGGGGGGGGGGGCGCCACCCTTCCCTTGTCCTATTCGGACTAGGAAGGGGAGGGGCGCGCGGCCACCTCTTGCCTCCTTCTCTCTTCTCCTCAAGGCCCATGTAGGCCCAATAAACCCCCGGGGGGGTTCCGGTAACCCCCCGGTACTCCAGAAAAATGCCGATTTCACCCGGAACGATTCCGATGTCCAAATATAGGCTTTCAATATATCAATCTTTACGTCTCGACCATTTCGAGACTCCTCGTCATGTCCGTGATCACATCTGGGACTCCGAACAACCTTCGGTACATCAAAATGCATAAACTCATAATATAACTGTCATCGTAACCTTAAGCGTGCGGACCCTACGGGTTCGAGAATAATGTAGACATGACCGAGACATGTCTCCGGTCAATAGCCAATAGCGGGACCTGGATGCCCATATTGTCTCCTACATATTCTACGAAGATCTTTATCGGTCAGACCGCATAACAACATACGTTGTTCCCTTTGTCATCCGTATGTTACTTGTCCGAGATTCGATCGTCGGTATCCAATACCTAGTTCAATCTCGTTACCGGCAAGTCTCTTTACTCGTTCCGTAATACATCATCCCGCAACTAACATATTAGTTGTAATGCTTGCAAGGCTTATGTGATGTGCATTACCGAGAGGGCCCAGAGATACCTCTCTGACAATCGGAGTGACAAAACCTAATCTCGAAATACGCCAACCCAACATGTACCTTTGGAGACACCTGTAGTACTCCTTTATAATCACCCAGTTACATTGTGACGTTTGGTAGTACCCAAAGTGTTACTCCGGTAAACGGGAGTTGCATAATCTCATAGTTATAGGAACATGTATAAGTCATGAAGAAAGCAATAGCAACATACTAAACGATCGGGTGCTAAGCTAATGGAATGGGTCATGTCAATCAGATCATTCTCTTAATGATGTGATCCCGTTAATCAAATAACAACTCATTGTTCATGGTTAGGAAACATAAGCATCTGTGATTAACGAGCTAGTCAAGTAGAGGCATACTAGTGACACTTTGTTTGTCTATGTATTCACACATGTATTATGTTTCCGGTTAATACAATTCTAGCATGAATAATAAACATTTATCATGATTATAAGGAAATAAATAATAACTTTATTATTGCCTCTAGGGCATATTTCCTTCAATAACATGTGGACCCGATAGGTGACTCGTACACATGTAATGCTCCCATAGACAGAGGGGCAGTTGGGCCAAGAGGGGTGAGCCGCAGGTCGGAGGACGTGTGGTTTCATGGGTTCGAGCGGCATCGTGGGAATCGCGGGTGGCTGTGGTAGAAACTTGATGCTCGCCGCATTTTAGCTGGCCCACATGTCATGCACACAAAGGCAGAGGGGCGGTACGGCCGAGAGAGGTGAGGCGCATGTCGGGGGGCGTGGTGCCATGGGTTGGAGAGGCGTCATGGGAATCGCGAGCTGAAACGTGATGGTCGCCATAGTTGAACTTCCATGGACAAGCTGTCATGTCTACGGACACATGCACTGCATACCGATCACTGGAAGGAGTAGCAGAGAAAGCTATATATGCGGATAAATAGTTCCTTATAGTCAAGCGGACCCATGCTACTACTCTGTTCCAAAGACATGCACACCATCGAAATAGTCCATCTATATCAATATACATCGAGAGGGAATAATTTTTTGTATAAGAGAGGAAATAGTTCATCCATCCATAATGCCCTCCTGCTGGTGCAGCCTTTTCTTCTTCTTCTTCTTCTTCTTCTTCTTCTTCTTCTTGTTCTTCTTGTTCTTCTTCTTCTTCTTCTTCTTCTTCTTCTCATTCTTTGTGGGATACGGCTTCGCAACAAGCTCTTTGGACCTTGCAGCTATCTCGAAACTCGCATGGGCATCGAGGGCAGCATATTTTATCCGCTTGTACGTCAAGGGATAATTCTCCCATCCAGACGACCTTAATGCCACCGTCTCGTCACCCTTCTGAAGATTTGTACCGAGCACAAAATTTGCTATGTCGAATAGGGATGGTGTCTGTTTATCACAATCTTCTACATGAATTTTGATTCTGGTTTGTAGGTCATCGATGCTTTTCAAATCAAGGTTGTACGGCTCCAGCTTCTGTTTGTCCCCTTCGATGGCTGCCCCACAGAAGAATATGTCCTCCCGAGACAAGAAATCATGAAGCTCACCTGGTATGGAGGGTGATTGTATGATGTGGTACACCAAAACATCATCTTCGTGGCACAGCTGAAGGATGGCAGCGCGCTGGATCTTCCCAGGGGCACGCTCCGTGTACTCTACGTCGAGACCGATGACCCTCGTCTCTACCTTCTCAAGGGAGTTGGATACATTGTTGATCCACTGCCGAACAACCCTTGGGTGGACGGTGACGGTGGCAACTATGCACATCAAGCCTTCAACAAGGACATGTTGGACGCTAAAAACCTGCATCTCGATCACTATCGCCATTTGGAACCGCTGGAATGGAGGGCTATGGTTTGGAGAATTGGGATTAGATGGCTAGCCTACCTGAAGTAGTAGATGATTATTTAAAGAGGTTAAAATAATGTGAACGCAGTGGGGTTTGGATGCAAATGAAGACGAAGGGGAGGTGAAGAAGCCGAGGAGAATCGGTTCCCGATGGAGAAGTAAATGGGAGAAGTGGCGTGCAGGCAGTTGATTAGACAGCTAGGTAGACTAAACGAAAAGGCTATGCGGGTAGACTGATGAGTCGTACTTGTTCGTGTACGTGCCCATCCTTCCTTATAGGTGGGACCTATGCAAACAGATAAAAAAATGTGTTGTAGTTTTTTTAGCATGTGAGTGGGAGACAAAACATTCTCTGGTTAAGGAATACTCCCTCCGTTTAGGTGAGTATAAGTCACCTTATGAAAATCAGGTTTTCCCAAAACCTTTAGGCGTGGAGCATTAACTTCCTGCTCGATCCCCTCCCAACCTCGTTAGCCAGCGTTCTCTTCCTCTACTGCCGCATTCTACCTTTCCATTTTTCCTCTTCTCAAGTGTGGAACGATCTACATGCCGTCCTTGATGCACCAAAACGACCACTGCATGCATCGCGGCAGGGCGTTGATTGGGCATGCATGAGAATTTGGTTCTGCTTGCAATATGGATGATACCTGAATGATGAAGTGAACAGGCATGCTAGCATAGGAGACCTATTTCCGCTATACAATACTAGAGTACTCATGTTCCTACTACTACTACTACTACTACTACTACTACTACTACTACTACTACTACTACTACTAGTAGTAGTAGTAGTAGTAGTAGTAGTAGTAGTAGTAGTAGTAGTAGTAGTACAACTGTGGTACACTTGATGGTCAAAATACTATTCATCCGGTCCTCACAGTGAAGTGACAATACCCTGCGCCCGACACTAGTCCAGGCGGCGTGTTCGGGTTACCAAAGTCGGCCTCACCCTGTGCACTGTGCAGTCTGTCACCGTCGTTGTACAACACATTGGCGCCTCGCCTCGTCTCCCTCTCCGCTCCCATAGCACCACTCCATCTCCATCTCCTTCTCCGTCTCCATCTCATTGTGCCCCCGTGTACCGTCGCCTCACTCGCCTCCCCTAGTACCACTATTCCCTTGCTAGCCGCTCCAGCACCGACATCCTTCTCCCCCGTAAATCAAGCCCCCTTCCAAACTCCACCATGGCCGAACGCGAACCGCGCAACATCCATATGAGCCGCGATTGGAGCAATCTCCCTAGTGACATCCTCGACCTCTGTTATTCGTGTATGGATATGTTGAGCGCCCTGCGGCTGGTTGCATGCTCGAGGGACATGCACACGGCTATCGTTGAAGCGAGGCCTAAGCTTTTCAAGACACCCTGCTTGCTGCTATCTGGTCTTGCGAGATTGGCTCACCATGATACGGAGGCGTGCATGATGCCCCTCGACTTCAATCTGATCTCCATTAGCCGAAACTTCTTTGCAGGTATGTAGTGGGTCGTCGTACATCATTTCCTCGACATCGATCCGATCACCATCGCCCGAAACTTCTTAGCAGGTATGTACTGGGTCGGCATGAACTCCCACTGGATGGCTGCCTTCAGAGAAGACGGTAAAAAGTTGGTGCTCGTGAACTTCCATACCTCCCATGAGATTATCCTTCCTCCGTTGGATTATATAGAGTATTACCATCGCGGTCCAAGTCATCTAGATTACTACGTCAGTTGGACGGACCTTGTTTTGCAGAAGATTGTAGAAACATGCACCACACTGTTGGTTTCATCTAACCATACATTAGGGAAGTAAATGTGCATATGGAGAACTCTATATTTGGAAGTAGTGAAATCCTGCAATGCTTACCATGTGTACACACCTATATTCGCCCTTCAGCAATCAATGGCTAGAATAATATCCTCACAAAATTTTTGCCCACAAAACACGAGTATATAACAATGCATGGTCTATTAGTTACCTTGAAGAATTTGTTTGTGAGGACAGAACATGATTACATAACATGCATGACATGGTAGTTTCCTAGGAAGAATCGATTGCGAGATAACATGAGTATAACCATGCATGGCACTTCTATATTTTCGAACCCAGTATACATTTCCCTGTATTTTCCTCCCAGTTCCAATAGGGACATATCAATGTTGTTTCTTGCATTATCCCACTCATACTCTGAACAATGCTGATCTTACATTATCAATGCCTGTCCTTTTTGATATGATGCAGTATCCCTACAGTTACTGCCCTTTGTAATCACACCACCTTTGCCAAAAACAGGGAAGCACAACTGGTTCCTCACTCGATCAGACGATGGCAAAAGACTGATGATCATTCAGACACATGAGCCGGAAAAGTTATATTGCAAAAAAAAACCCTGTATACAAGCACCATGTAATACGTGAGTATCCGGACAGTGGATGTTACGTCTATGAGCAGGATACCAGCTTGTTGGGGCCTTTAGGATTTTTTAGTTGGAGGCGGGTAAACAGCCATTGTTCACACTCTCTGTTTCTCGGACTCAATTATCCGATTAACCAGGAGATCACCGTTGGCAAGGACCTTGATGGTAGAGAGGCTCTGTTTGCTATGGAAAACTATGTCTACATGGCGAGCCGAAGGAGTTCGGGAGCAAACTCCCCTGATTGTCAATGATACAGCTTGCAACCAAAAGAAGGTGAGAATGACAAAGGCATCCAGATTAACTTTGATCCTTGGATGTCTCAATTACGACAGGCAGTGATGTGGTTCAAGCCTTTAGGTTGATAGGTAAATGGGCTGTTACATCGAAAGGGTGGAGTACTGGTGTCTCCAGATCACTTGTCGATGAAGCGGGGCTGTAAATTATGATGGTGTTGGATCATCTCCTCAAATGACTTTGTTGTCTTTGCTGCCGGTTCTGGATGGGTAGTTCTTTCTTTTGTTATGCATATTCCTTGTCATTTGGTCATCCTCGCCTATGTCACTCTTACTATGTAATAGTTGCTTCTGTTTAGAATGTCATTCTCGTCTGGATCACGAGAGTCTGAGGGCTGCAGATGGGTGCGTTTTGGTGGTGTAGCAAGACTTCTTATGAACTATCATGTCTTCCTGTTTATGTCAGTAATAGTCACTAGTCAGTGTTTGAATGTTGTATATATCGTTGTTTCGAACTGTTTATTGTCTCGAACTACTGGTGGGCTAAATGAGGGCATCACCATTCTCCAGTGTTCAGAGTATATCTCCTTTTTTAAAGTTACATAATTTGAGCTCAGTGTCTTTTCGAGGATGTACACTTGTTTGGGCTAGTGAGGTGTCGTTGAATATGGGCCTAGTAGTAACGCAATGCCAAACAGGTCAATTATGACTCTCAGGCCGGGCTCTCAAAAGATACTGAAAAAAAGGCCGGGCTCTCCAAAAAAGAAAGAATAAGGACTCTTAGGCCGACATGTGGGCGCCACCGGTGTTTTCGTGCACTTGCGCGCCGAGAGCATATTGGCGCGTGCTCGAAATTCATGCTACCTTTTCATCCCCAGTGTCCCGCCCCTCCCCCACCTCTGGAATCTCGATTCCTACTCCAGCTCCCCCAAATCCCCCTCCTGTACTCCCTGTACTCAAGCGCACTATCATGTCGCCGGTCAACGCGGATCTCCGAGCCAGAGATCCTGAGGTCCGTCCTGCCTTCGGTCGCTGCGTGGTGCCGCTCAATAGTGGCATGGCGACGCTTGACGGCCAGTTTTCTAGAAAAGTGCTGATGGTAACCATCAATGGCGACCGGCCTCCCGTCTCGCTGGACGACCTTGTCAAAGCTCTTGGCATTGCGCACGGCATCCAAATAAGTGACTTGCTCGTCGAAGTCTGTCCGCCACCAGCTGATTTCTTCATCAGGTTCCGGACAACTTTTGACTGCAGTCGTGTGTTCGAATCTTCCCGGCGTTTGTTCTATGATGGCGCACTGGTGAGCTTTGATCGGTGGCACCCAGGATGGGGCTCGGTGCCCTCTGAGCTTGAGTTTTTAACAAAGCTTACCTTCCACGGCATGCCTCGACGTGCTTGGAACAGCAAGTCCATGAACGAGCTTATCAACGACCTTGGAGGTGAGCTTGTAAGTATGTTTCTTCCTCCAGACAGCTGGACTCTGACGGTTATGGCAAGGATGAAGAAGTCGTCCACCATACCGAAGGTGATTGGTGTTGAGATACCGGTGCAGGAACCGGGGTTGTACTATTCGTCGCCACCAAGGCCGCCGCGGACCAAGTTAGGGATGTACCTGTATCGAGTGTTCGTGCATGTCGAAGAAGTGGTCAATCCATCAATCGAAGTCCTATCGCCGCCGCTAGTGCCAGGGTCCGTCGACGACGTCCATTACAGGAGTCAACGTCAGACTTTTCCCGTGTTGCTCGGAACGATGGATGTCACATGGTCTACTCCATCGCGCGGCGGAGGCCACTGCTTCTTTGGGAGAAGAGGCAGGGCTGGCTGCCTAGATGTGCTCTAATTTGAGGTAACAACTGAATCTTGTCAGATACTAGTTAAATCTGAGCTATGGGTGTGAAGCACTGATATGGCAGTACATTTGATTGTGACATGTTCTAATTTTGTACCTGAACTTTTTTTATAAAGGTTTGTACGTCAACTTAATGTGCTAGCAGAACTTATTGTGTTGTCTGTCTGTTTTCTTTGCACAACATTCAAGATATTTCCCCGTCATTGATAAAGATGATGAACCATTATGTACGACTTCGTTGGTTTCAACATAGCCCTTCCCGTAGTGATCCACTGCTTCCTTCCTGATTGTGCCGCCTGCGTGAAATTTTTGTATGCAAGTTCAGCATGCTATGATGTTCTATATGATTGTGTCAACTATATAAGTTTTTACTGAGCATCATCAATGCATATGGCTGAAAGATGTATTTACGAGCATCGACCGACGAGTCTCTCTCTCCCTCTCTCTCTCTCTCTCACACACACACACACACACACACACACACGCACACACATGCGCACACCCACAAGTGGGACCCGTTGAATTATTTATTTGCTTGTGACAGCTTTTAATTAGGTTCCATTGTAATCTAACTTTTTTCTTAAGTTATTAATTGAGACCAGTGACTTAAAAAATTGTACAGAAGCCTTGTTTGGGCCTTTCCGGTGTTGCTGAATGTGGGATGAGTAACGATGTTAGGTTGTACTGTACTACACAGGCCTTTTTTTCAACATCAGCAATGCAACTGGGCTGACAGTTGTACACAATATCCGGGTCAACTTGTTATTCTCCGCGCCGCTGGGCTGCAAACTTTCCTAGGAGGTATACATTAGGCTTAACAAGAAAATGGACTTTAAGAAATAATAAATGGGATGTAATTATAATAACTGGACAGTTACTATGCACCAAACACGTAATTTGTTTGAAAAATATATTATTTTTGGAATTTGAAAATTTTAATTTCATTACTTGTTGCACATGCAATATTTCGTTGGATTTTAACGTAATACAATTTTATTTTGAAATTATATTTAACCTGACTAGAAATTTCTGATAAAAATATTTCGGATCCCATCAAAATGTGGGATTTTTTAAATTCTGTTTTGAGCGGTTCTTTGAAATTATTAATCATTGTCCTAGCTAGAAGTTGGGCTGTACTTTTAACAAACTGTAAATGGGCTGTAGTAAATTCCATTAGAATTAAAAAAAATGGGATGTACATCCTTACAATTGCAAATGGGCTATATGTTCTCTGCCAAATCCGAGCTGTGGACCTACTAAGTTGACGCGTACCAATGGCTTTGTCAACTTAGTCAATATAAACGATTCTAGCTGCAGTGATCGTATGATGTCCATCCAATGGCCGTAGTGCTTCTTCAATCTCTAGTCTTCTTGCTCCAGCCGTCCAAAGCAGCGCCGGTCGTGTCGCGTGCTCCTGCCTTCCGTGGCCGGCTGTGATGCCGCGGAGGCCTCACTGCCCCGTACTACTCCCACCGCTGGCCAGGCCATCCCTCTACTCACCCACACCCCCTGTTATTCTGCGGCGACGGTAGCCTCACACCGCAGCCGAACCAGTGAACCCTCGTACTCCTCTCCGCGCGGGCTTCCACTGCTGCGTCTTCCCCGGCTCCGCGTCGTCCCCTTCCTAGGCCTCGCCGTCGTTCAGACCACCGCCCTGTTTCTCTCGGCGTGGTGTGGTCAACATGATCAATGACTGACTTCCATCGGAAGAGTACTGTACGTGGAGAGGCTGACAGCTGGGTCCAGGCGGCCGCAAGGAAGTGCCTCCTTATTACGCGTAAAATAATTATTCCTCCACCTGACAGTAGGGACCCACCGGACGGGCCACCTTATTTCGCGAGAAAAACGTTTCCCCCCTAACTGTTGGGACCCACCAGACGGGCCAGCGTATTTCAAGAAAAAAACGTTCCCCCCGCTGTCAGCTCAGACCCACCGGAAGTGCTTCCTTATTATGCACAAAAAAATGAATACCCCCTGCTAGCTCGGACCCACCATGGTGGGAGGCTGACTTGTGGGCCTACTAAGTTGACTGGGACGGGGGCCTTTGTCAACTTTAGTCAATATGAACGATTCTATCTCCAGTGACCGTACGATGTCCATCCAACGGCCGTAGTTCTTCTTCAACCTCTGGTCTTCTTGCTCCGGCTGCCCAAAGCAGCACCGGTCCTGCCGCATGCTCCTGCCTCCCGTGGCCGGCTGTGCTGCCGCGGAGGCCTCACCGCCCCTACTATTCCCACGTTGGCCAGGCCCTGCGGCGATGGCAGCCTCACACCACAGCCGAACCAGTGAACCCCCGTACTCCTCTCCGCGCGGGCTTCCACTGCCGCGTCTTCCCCGGCTCCCCGTCATCCCCTTCCTCGGCCTCGCCGTCATCCACCGCCGTGGTGCTCTCGGCGCGGCGTGGTCAACGTGGTCAAGGAACAACTTCCATCGGACGTGGACTGTACGTGGAGAGGCTGACAGCTGGGTCCACAGCCGCAGCAAGGAAGTGCCTCCCTATTACACGGAAAATAATGATTCCTCCACCTGACAGCTGGGACCCACTGGATGGGCCACTGTATTTCGTGAAAAAAACGTTCCCCCCTGACTGCTGGGACCCACCAGCTACATCTTTGCATGCAAGGAAGTGCGTCCGGGCAAAAAAAAAACGATTCGCCACCTGACTGCTGGGACCCACCAGCTACATCTTCGCAGGCAAGGAAGTGCCTGACAGTCAGGACCCACCTGGTCGAAGTGTACATAGCGTTGTCATTCTGGTCGCGAACGTGTATGTACATATATACTGGTGGATGTAGAGGCGCGCACGTGTCGTAGTAGAGGCGCGTACGTGTCGTAGTAGAGGCGCGCACGTAGCATGTACACGTACATACAACGGCCGGGGTGCAAGAAAGAAAATACGGCCACGTATGTGTACATACGGGCGGAGTCTCGAACGCCTACTCGCGCATACGTACGATCAGGGCTCGTGTACATGGCTGGGTCGGAATGGAGAAACAGTGTCGTCATCGTGTTCATGAGAAGGCAACGGAATGCGTCGTGTTCATGGGGAGGCAACCGAATGCTCGTGTTCATCGGGAGGCAACGGAACATGTGGGAGCCAACCGGCTGGGTCGGAACGGAATGCGTGGTCATGTTCATCGGGAGGGCTTTGACGGAACAGGTGATGGAAACGAGGCCTGGCGTACCGCACAACGGAGGAAACAGACCTCCTACATTCGGAACGGGCTCCTGTTGATCGGGAGGGGTGTGGCGTTCCGCAAAACGGAGGAAACGGACCTCCTATGGTCGAAACGGGGGTCCTGTTAATCGGGAGGGGTGTGGCGTACCGCAAAACGGACAAAACGGACCTCCTACGATCGAAACAGGGGTCCTGTTGATCGGGAGGGGTGTGGCGTACCACAAAACGGACGAAACGGACCTCCTACGATCGAAACAGGGGTCCTGTTCGTCGGCAGGGGTGTGGCGTACCGCAAAACGGGACTCCACGGGATATTGTTCATCTCCACCGTCGACCTCCTCTAGCCTCCACGGGCTACCCTCGACCTCCTCCAGCCTCCACGGGCTCCTGTTCATCCAGCCTCCACCGCGCGCTACTCCATCGGCTACTATTCAACCACCCCTCTACCATCTACTTTTCATCCAGCCCTCCACACCACGGGGTCATGTTCACCCACCCCTCCACGGGCACCCCTCCACTGTGTACTGTTCATCCAGCCCTCCACCACACCACGGGGTCCTGTTCATCCAGAGGCAACGC
>NC_041384.1:60098977-60150228 GCF_002162155.2 Triticum dicoccoides | reverse complement strand
CATCTAATCGATCGGCTTCAGTTAGCAGCAGTAGTGAAGGAATCGCTCGATCGGGTTCAGTTAACAGCCATCGCTCGATCGCTCGGGTTCAGTAACGCGTAGCCTACAGTGCAATCGCTCGGGTTCAGTTAGAGCCCAACGCCTCGCTTGGGTTCAGTTAGAGCCAACGCCTCGCACACACGCGCGTACGTGTATGAGAGAAACGCGCATCGCTCGGCCCCCGACCTCCCACCGTAACCGGGAACTCCCCGAAATTTACCTCCCCCTCGCTTCCACCATGGTTTTTTCCGTCATGGACGGCCCAAAGAATGTCATGTAGCTGCGTCTCCGGCCTGCTCAGGACGAAAAGCCCATTTGCTATCATGATTTTTTGTCATAGAAGTAGGAGCCCACCACATCTATGATGATACCGGGTTTTGTCACAATTATCATCATAGAAGTGTCATATGTATGACAGAATTTTTTTTCGTTCGGCCCAAAATGTCACGGGTGTGTCTTGTTTTTGTAGTGCTTCCCCCATATATAAAGGAGCAAAGGGGGGAGGCCGGCCGGCCCTAGGAGGGCGTGCCAATAGGAGGAGTCCTCCTCCTAGTGGGAGTAGGACTCCCCTTTCCTAGTCCCACTAGGAGGGGGAAGGAATGAGTGGGAGAGGGGAAAGGCAAGGGGGCGCCGCCCCCCTTCCTTGGCCTATTCGGACTCAAGGGGAGGGGGCGCGCGGCCTGCCCTGGCCGGCCCCTCTCTCTCTCCACTAGGGCCCATCAAGGCCTATTAGCCCCCGGGGGTTCTGGTAACCCCTCCGGCACTCCGGTTTTCTCTGAGATCACGCAAAACCTTTCCAGTGTCCGAATATAGCCGTCCAATATATCAATCTTTATGTCTTGACCATTTCGAGACTCCTCGTCATGTCCGTGATCACATCCAGGACTCCGAACTACCATTGGTACATCAAAACACATAAACTCATAATACTGATCATCACCAAACGTTAAGCGTGAGGACCCTGCGAGTTTGAGAACTATATAGACATGACCGAGACTCATCTCTGGTCAATAACCAATAGCGGAACCTGGATGCTCATATTGGTTCCTACATATACTACAAAGATCTTTATCGGTCAAACCGCATAACAACATACGTTGTTCCCTTTGTCATCGGTATGTTACTTGCCCGAGATCCGATCGTCGGTATCTCAATACCTAGTTCAATCTCGTTACCGGAAAGTCTCTTTACTCGTTCTGTAATACGTCATCCCACAACTAACTCATTAGTTGCATTGCTTGCAACGTTTATAGCGATGTGCATTACCGAGAGAGCCCAGAGATATCTCTCCGACAATCGGAGTGACAAATCCTACTCTTGATCTATGCCAACTGAACAAGTACCATCTGAGACACCTGTAGAGCACCTTTATAATCACCCAGTTACATTGTGACGTTTGGTAGCACACACAGTGTTCCTCCGGTATTCGGGAGTTGCATAATCTCATAGTCATAGGAACATGTATAAGTCATGAAGAAAGAAATAGCAATATACTAAACGATCAAATGCTAAGCTAACGGAATGGGTCAAGTCAATCACATCGTTCTCTAATGATGTGATCCCGTTAATCAAAAGACAACTCATGTCTATGGTTAGGAAACTTAACCATCTTTGATTCAACGAGCTAGTCAAGTAGAGGCATACTAGTGACACTTTGTTTGTCTATGTATTCACACATGTACTAAGTTTCCGGTTAATACAATTCTAGCATGAATGATAAACATTTATCATGATATAAGGAAATATAAATAACAACTTTATTATTGCCTATAGGGCATATTTCCTTAAACATCTTCACCAGCACCATCTCCTCTCAAACCCTAGTTCATCTCTTGTATCCAATCTTTGTCTCAAAACCTCATATTGGTACCTATGGGTTGCTAGTATAGTGTTGATTACTCCTTGTAGTTGATGCTAGTTGGTTTATTTGGTGGAAGATCATATGTTCAGATCCTTTATGCATATTAATACCCCTCTGATTATGAACATGAATATGATTTGTGAGTAGTTATGTTTGTTCCTGAGGACATGGGAGAAGTCTTGCTATAAGTAGTCATGTGAATTTGGTATTCGTTCGATATTTTGATGAGATGTATGTTGTCTTTCCTCTAGTGGTGTTATGTGAACGTCGACTACATGACACTTCACCATTATTTGGGCCTAGAGGAAGGATTTGGGAATTAATAAGTAGATTATGGGTTGCTAGAGTGATAGAAGCTTAAACCCTAGTTTATGCGTTGCTTCGTAAGGGGCTAATTTGGATCCATATGCTTCATGCTATGGTTAGGTTTACCTTAATACTTCTTTTGTAGTTGTGGATGCTTGCAATAGGGGTTAATCATAAGTGGGATGCTTGTCCAAGGAAGGACGACACCCAAGCACCGGTCCACCCACATATCAAATTATCAAAGTAACAAACGTGAATCATATGAGCGTGATGAAAACTAGCTTGACGATATTCCCATGTGTCCTCAGGAGCGCTTTCCTTCATATAAGAGTTTGTCTAGGCTTGTCCTTTGCTGCAAAAAGGATTGGGCCACCTTGCTTCACCTTATTTACTTTTATTACTTGTTACCCGTTACAAATTACCTTATCACAAAACTATTTGTTACCGATAATTTCAGTGCTTGCAGAGAATACCTGATACGTCTCCAACGTATCTATAATTTTTTATTGTTGCATGCTATATTACATTCTATTTTGGACATTATTGGGCTTTATTATACACTTTTATATTATTTTTGGGACTAACCTATTAACAGTTGGCCCAGCCCAGAATTGTTGTTTTTTTACCTATTTTAGGGTTTCGCAGAAAAAGAATATCAAACGGAGTCCAAACAGGATGAAACCTTCGGGAACGTGATTTTCGGAACGAACATGATCCAGAGGACTTGGACCCTACATCAAGCAATCAACGAGGAAGGCACGAGGTACGGGGGCGCACCTACCCCCCCCCCTCCCAGGCGCGCACTCCACCCTCGTGGGCCCCCTGTTGCTCCACCGACGTACTCCTTCCTCCTATATATACCTACGTACCCCCAAACCCTAATTCCTCCGCCGTAACTTCCTGTATCCATGAGATCCCATCTTGGGGCCTTTTCCGGACCTCCGCCGGAGGGGGCATCGCTCACGGAGGGCTTCTACATCAACACCATAGCCCCTCCGATGAAGTGTGAGTAGTTTAGTTCAGACCTTCGGGTCCATAGTTATTAGCTAGATGGCTTCTTCTCTCTTTTTGGATCTCAATACAAAGTTCTCCCCCTCTCTTGTGGAGATCTATTCGATGTAACCTTCTTTTGCGGTGTGTTTGTTGAGACCGATGAATTGTGGGTTTATGATCAAGTTTATCTATGAATAATGTTTGAATCTTCTCTGAATTCTTTTATGTATGATTGGTTATATTTGCAAGTCTCTTCGAATTATCAGTTTGGTTTGGTCTACTAGATTGATCTTTCCCGCAATGGGAGAAGTGCTTAGCTTTGGGTTCAATCTTGCGGTGTCCTTTGGCAGTGACAGTAGGGGTAGCAAGGCACATATTGTATTGTTGCCATCGAAGATAACAAGATGGCGTTTATATCATATTGCATGAGTTTATCCCTCTACATCATGTCATCTTGCTTAAAGCGTTTCTCTGTTCTCTTGAACTTAATACTCTAGATGCATAATGGATAGTGGTCGATGTGTGGAGTAATAGTAGTAGATGCAGGCAGGAGTCGGTCTACTTGTCTCGGACGTGATGCCTGTATACATGATCATACCTAGATATTCTCATAACTATGCTCAATTCTGTCAATTGCTCAACAGTAATTTGTTCACCCACCATAAATACTTATGCTCTTGAGAGAAGCCTCTAGTGAAACCTATGGCCCCCGGGTCTATCTTCCATCATATTAATCTTCCAATACTTAGTTATTTTCTTTGCCATTTATTTTACTTGCATCTTTTATTTCTCTTTATCATAAAAATACCAAAAATATTATCCTATCATATCTATCAGATCTCACTCTCGTAAGTGACCGTGTAGGGATTGACAACCCCTTATCGCGTTGGTTGCGAGGATTTATTTGTTTGTGTAGGTGCGAGGGACTTGTGCGCGGCCTCCTACTGGATTGATACCTTGGTTCTCAAAAACTGAGGGAAATACTTACGCTACTTTGCTGCATCACCCTTTCCTCTTCAAGGGAAAACCAACGCAGTGCTCAAGAGGTAGCAATACCTTATTGAAATCGCTTGTCATTTCCTTCTGCTCCTCATTGGGTTCAACACTCTTACTTATCGAAAGGACTACGATAGATCCCCTATACTTGTGGGTCATCAAGACTCTTTTCTGGCGCCGTTGCCAGGGAGTGAAGCGCCTTTGGTAAGGAAAAATTTATATAGTGTGCTGAAATTTACTGTCACTTGTTACTACAGAACATAATCCTTTGAGGGGCTTGTTCGGGGTATCTTCACCCCGACCGGTAGAGCAAAGAGTTTCCCCTCAACCTACTGAACCTACTGAAAGTGTTTACTTTGAAGTTCCTTCGGGTATGATAGAGAAACTGCTAGCTAATCCTTTTACAGGAGATGGAACATTGCATCCCTATTTGCACCTAATATATGTGAATGAAGTTTGTGGATTATTTAAGCATGCAGGTATGCCCGAGGATGTTGTCAAGAAGAAGGTCTTCCCTTTATCTTTGAAGGGAAAGGCATTGACATGGTTTAGGCTATGTGATGATATGGGATCATGGAACTACAACCGATTGAAATTGGAATTTCATTAGAAGTTTTATCCTATGCATCTTGTTCATCGTGATCATAATTATATATAGATATTTTTTGGCCTTGCGAAGGAGAAAGCATCGCTAAAGCTTGGGGGAGGCTTAGGTCAATGTTATATTCATGCCTCAATCATGAGCTCTCAAGAGAAATTATTATTCAAAAATTTTATGCTCGGCTTTCTCTCAGTAATCGCTCCATGCATGCTCGATACTTCCTGTACTCGTTCTTTTGTGATGAATACTATTGAATTCAAATGGGATTTATTGGAAAGAATTAAATGCAACTCTAAATATTGGGACCTCGATGAAGGTAAGGAGTCAGGTATAACCCCTAAGTTTTATTATGTTAAATCTTTTATGGATACCGATGTTTTCCGTGAATTTAGCACTAAATATGGACTTGACTCTGAGATAATAGCTTCTTCCCATGAATCCTTTGCTAATCATGTTGATCTCCCTAAGGAGAAGTGGTTTAAATATAATCCTCCCATTGAAGTAAAAGTAGTTGAACTTATTAAAGTTGAAGAAAATACTATCACTTATAATGTTGCTCCTATTGTTCCTACCGCATATATTGAGAAACCACCTTTCCCTGTTAGAATAAAGGATCATGCTAAAGCTTCAACTGTGGTTCATAAGATTAATGCTAAAACACCTACACCTCCTGAGCAAATTAAAGTTGAACCTAGTGTTGCTATGGTTAAAGATCTCTTGGCTGATAATATTGATGGGCATGTTATTTACTTCTGTGATGAAGCTGCTAGAATTGCTAGACCTGATACTAAAAATAAACATAGACCTATTGTAGGCATGCCTGTTATTTCTGTTAAAATAGGAGATCATAGCTATCTTCGCTTTATATGATATGGGTGCTAGTGCAAGCGCAATACCTCATTCCTTATACAAGGAAATTATGCATGATATTGCACCTGCTGAGATAGAAGAGATAGATGTTACAATTAAGCTTGCCAATAGAGATACTATTTCACCTGTTGGGATTGTTAGAGATGTTGAAGTCTTGTGTGGGAAAGTTAAATATCCTGCTGATTTTCTTGTTCTTGATTCCCCACAAGATGACTTTTGTCCCATTATATTTGGTAGACCCTTCTTCAATACTGTTAATGCTAAGATAGACTGCAAAAAGGATATTGTTTCCGTTGGTTTAGGGGATATGTCTCATGAATTTAACTTTGCTAAATTTTGTAGACAACCCCATGATAATGAATTGCCTAGTAAAGATGAAATTATTGGTCTTGCTTCTGTTGCCGTGCCTCCTAATGATCCTTTAGAACAATATTTGCTAGACCATGAAAATGATATGTTTATGAATGAAAGAAGGGAAATAGATGAAGTATTCTTTAAACAGGGACCTATTTTGAAACACAATTTTCCTGTTGAAATCTTAGGGGATCCTCCTCCACCCAAGGGTGATCCCATGTTTGAGCTTAAACCATTACCTGATATGCTTAAATATGCTTATCTTGATGAAAATAAGATATATCATGTTATTATTAGTGCTAACCTTTCAGAGCAAGAAGAAGAAAGATTACTGAAAACTCTGAAGAAGCACCGCGCTGCTATTGGATATACTCTTGATGATATTAAGGGCATTAGTCCCACTCTATGCCAGCACAAAATAAAATTGGAGAAAGATGCTAAACCGGTTGTTGATCACCAACGATGGTTAAATCCTAAGATTAAAGAAGTCGTAAGAAAAGAAATACTAAAGTTCTAGAGGTAGGTATAATTTATCCTGTTGCTGATAGTCAGTGGGTAAGTCATGTCCATTGTGTCCCTAAGAAGGGAGGCATTACTGTTGTTCCTAATGATAAAGATGAATTGATCCCACATAGAATTGTTACAGGCTATAGAATGGTAATTGACTTCCGCAAATTAAATAAAGCTACTAAAAAGGATCATTACCCTTTACCTTTTATTGATCAAATGCTAGAAAGATTATCTAAACATACACAATATTGCTTTCTAGATGGTTATTCTGGTTTCTCTCAAATACCTTTGTCAAAAGAGGATCAGGAAAAGACCACTTTTACTTGCCCTTTCGGTACTTTTGCTTATAGACATATTCCTTTTGGTTTATGTAATGCACCTACTACCTTTCAAAGATGTATGACTGCCATATTCTCTGACTTTTGTGAAAAGATTGTTGAGGTTTTCATGGATGATTTCTCTGTTTATGGAACTTCTTTTGATGATTGCTTAAGCAACCTTGATCGAGTTTTGCAGAGATGTGAAGAAACTAATCTTGTCTTGAATTGGGAGAAGTGTCACTTTATGGTTAATGAAGGTATTGTCCTGGGGCATAAAATTTCTGACAGAGGTATTGAAGTTGATAAAGCTAAAGTTGATGCTATTGAAAAGATGCCATGTCCTAAGGACATCAAAGGTATAAGAAGTTTCCTTGGTAATGCTGGTTTTTATAGGAGGTTCATTAAAGACTTCTCTAAAATTTCCAGGCCTCTGACTGATCTTTTACAAAAATATGTTCCTATTGTCTTTGATCATGATTGTGTAGAAGCATTTGAAATACTTAAGAAAGCCTTGATTTCTGCACCTATTGTTCTGCCACCTGATTGGAATTTACCCTTTGAAATTACGTGTGATGCTAGTGATTATGCTATAGTTGCTGTTTTAGGACAAAGAGTTGATAATAAATTAAATGTTATCCAATATGCTAGTAAAACTCTAGACAATGCCTAGATAAACTATGCTACTACTAAAAAAGCATTTTTAGCAGTTGTATTTGCTTGTGATAAGTTCAGACCTTATATTGTTGATTCTAAAGTAACTGTTCACACTGATCATGCTGCTATTAAATATCTTATGGAAAAGAAAGATGCTAAACCTAGACTTATTAGATGGGTTCTCTTGCTACAAGAATTTGATTTGCATATTATCGATAGAAAGAGAGCTGAGAACCCTATTGCAGACAACTTATATAGGTTATAAAATGTTCTCGATGACCCACTACCTATTGATGATAACTTTCCTGATGAACAATTAGCTGTCATAAATGCTTCTCGTACTTCTCCATGGTATGCTGATTATGCTAATTACATTGTTGCTAAATTTATACTACCTAGTTTCACATACCAGCAAAAGAAAAAGTTCTATGATTTAGGACATTACTTTTGGGATGACCCACACCTTTATAAAGGAGTAGATGGTGTTATTAGATGTTGTGTACCTGACCATGAACAGGAATAGATCCTACGTAAGTGCCACTCCGAGGCTTATGGAGGACACCACGCTGGAGATAGAACTGCACATAAGGTATTGCAATCCGTTTTTATTGGCCTGCTCTCTTCAAAGATCCCCGTAAGTTTGTCTTATCTTGTGATGAATGTCAAAGAATTGGTAATATTAGTAGACGTCAAGAAATGCCTATGAATTATTCACTTGTTATTGAACCATTTGATGTATGGGGCTTTGATTATATGGGGCCATTTCCTTCCTCTAATGGGTATACACATACTTTTGTTGCTGTTGATTACATTACTAAGTGGGTAGAAGCTATTCCAACTTGTGGTGCTGATCATAACACCTCTATTAAGATGCTTAAATAAGTTATTTTTCCGAGGTTTGGAGTCCCTAGATATTTAATGACTGATGGTGGTTCACATTTTATTCATGGTGCTTTTCGTAAAATGCTTGCTAAGTATGATGTTAATCATAGAATTGCATCTCCATATCACTCGCAGTCTAGTGGTCAAGTAGAACTTAGTAATAGAGAGCTCAAATTAATTTTGCAAAAGACTGTTAATAGATCTAGAAAGAATTGGCCCAAGAAACTTGATGATGCACTATGGGCCTATAGAACTGCATACAAAAATCCTATTTGTATGTCTCTGTAGAAAATGGTTTATGGTAAAGCATGTCACTTACCTCTCAAACTAGAACATAAGGCATATTGGGCCGTTAAAGAGCTCAATTATGATCTCAAACTTGCCCGTGAGAAGAGGCTATTTGACATTTGCTCACTTGATGAATGGAGAACCCAGGCCTATGAGAATGCCAAACTTTTTAAAGAAAAAGTTAAAGGATGGCATGATAAAAGGATACAAAAGCGTGAGTTTAATGTAGGTGATTATGTTTTGCTATACAACTCTCATTTAAGATTTTTTGCAGGAAAACTTCTCTCTAAATGGGAAGGCCCTTACATTATCGAGGAGGTCTATCATTCCGGTGCCATAAAAATCAACAACTTCGAAGGCACAAATCCGAAGGTGGTGAACGGTCAAAGAGTCAAACATTATATCTCAGGTAATCCAATAAATGTGGAAACTAATGTTATTGAAACCGTAACCCCGGAGGAATACATAAGCGACACTTTCCAGAATGTTCCAGACTTCGAAAAGGAATAGGTATGTGGTGCGGTAAGTAAACCGACTTCAAGACAGTTCTAATAGCAATTTTTCCCCATTTTGGAATACTTACGAAAATAGGAAAATAAGAAGTAGTCCGAAGAGGACACGAGGCATCCATGAGGATGGAGGGCATGCCCTCTGCCTCGTGGGCACTTCGTGTGCTCTCCAGACTCCGTTTTCTTGCATGATACTTCTTTTGGTTGGTAAAAATTCACTATATAATCTCCTGAAGGTTTTGACCACTGTACCATGCAAATATCCTCTATTTTTGTTTCGAGCTGTCTCTATAGCAGATTTAGAGCAAGATGTCATCTCCAGACTCCAACGGAGAGAGCTGTGTCTCACATTTCATTGCTGACCCAAAGACCTATGGGGACCTACACTAGTGCAGAACCGGGCAATAGCACCGGTTCGTAAGGCCCTTTAGTGCCGGTTCCATAACCGGCACTAAAGTGTGGTCACTAAAGCCCCCCCCCCTTTAGTATCGGTTCAGCATGAACCGGTGCTAAAGGGAAACCACGTGGCACGAGCCAGCTCCGGGGCCGGGAGCCCTTTAGTACCGGTTGGTAACACCAACCGGTACTAAATGTTTGTGGGTTTTTGTTTTATTTTGTATTTTTCAATTAAATTTGTGTTATCAATTTAATTTAGGATTGTTTTACGTTATAATGAGTTGTAGTCGTCGTCATCATCATCATCATCATCATCACATATTAATAAATAAATAAATAAACTCTTGCTAGCTAAAAATCATCGTAGTCGTCTAATTACCACTATTTAATCATCAGTCATTACCGCTAGCTATCTAATCATCACCAACACTGGCTAGCTTAAAGAGGAAACATTCACTTTCTAACAGAAGCAAAGATATCATCGAGTTCAACATAATCATCACCAACATCGAAGTTCAGGACACGGACATGAGACACTAATTAAGAGCATGAACTAGTGCTGCTCCCTCTCAGGTAGAATAGCATAGAACATGTATAGCTCTCCTGATTCATCATACTGGAGCATGCAGATGAATCTGTCTCCTAATCTTGGGTTGCGCTTCTCCTTGCTGCCCCCTAGTACCTCTCTGCGATCGTTAACAATTTTGCTCCAATCTTTCACTATTAAGCATTCTTCGCTTTCAGAAATCCTGAATGCACTCATGTGCAATGTAGGATATCTTGGTCGTAAGCTAACCATTGACATGTCACCTTTAGTCTCGATCCACTGAGGCACAACTGTCATCGGAAGTCCCTGTTGAAGAACATCGTATAGTAATTAATATACTAAGCAATGAAAGTTTAGCTTCAAAAATAATGTATGCAAAAGATGCACTAATTAAGGACAAATAGTTAAAATCTTACCATCTTTCGATTATAGATGTGACCGTAGTTCAATACGATCACCATTGGTCGCACGTTTTGAGTACTAACATTTCTAAGTTCAGGAAAAAAATTGTCTTGACAGTAGTAAGATCCTCAAGCCATGAAACATAATGACTTATCTCCTCGCAGTTTAGTTGAGCCCCGGGGCAGTAGTAGGTCCTGTCTACCAAGCGCCGGACATGTTTGCTTGAACCGAAATAAGCTGACAATACAAATTAGTTGTCAACTATTTTTGAATAAACTGTATCAAAGACATAAACATATGCATGCATGGTTGAGAAAAACTCACATAATGGTAGAACTGGAGGTGTTTGCACATCGACCCAGATGTCTATATTACCTTCAATATCATCTTCCGGACAAATATCAAAGGTGACAACCATACCAGGCTCAAATGCATAAGCCTTGCATAGTGCTTGCCAAGTTTTGCATTCAAAATGGGTGTATGTGTCTCCATTATATAATTTGACGTTGAAAGTATACCCATGCTCCGTCTTCAAGTAAACTCTCTTTACCTCCATATCATCTATAGCACTAAAACCTATCTTATCCAAGACAAGAATTGTTGCATGGCAGGGGATGCGCTAGTAGAATAGTGAAAATTTAAATTTATAAGTTGAAGCAAATGAAGCATAAGTTTTGCATTCAAATATTAATTGCCAAAGTGACTTACTGTATCAACTTCGAATGTCTCATCCAGCTTGATGCTGAAGCGCCTACCATCAACAAGGAAATTTCTGTCGCACAGGCCGTGCTGGTCTTCACAGTGTTCGCACATAATGAAATCTTTTTCGTCGTCAGATGACATTTCCTATGTTCATATAGGTGAAACATTAAACACCTATTACTATCTAACATTAATTAATATCTAGCCAAATATATATTCATCTAACATTTGACATTAATATATCTAACTATATTCATCTCTAACAATTGACATTATTATATATTTAACTTTTCTATCTAATTCATCTAACATTCGACATTAATCTAACATTTATATAAACTCAAAATATATAAAAAATTAAATAAACAGAAAAACTCATTAACAAATAATATTTTAATTAGATCATCAAATCTCACATACCTAAATTTTCTTACTAAAAATAAACTAGTTATATTAATTATTGAACTAGTTCAAATCTCATATACCTAAATAAACTAGTTATATTAATTATTAAACTAGTTCAAATCTCATATACCTAAATAAACTAGTTCGACAATTTTCTTACTAAAAATAAACTAGTTATATTAATTATTCAACTAGTTCAAATCTCATATACCTAAATAAACTAGTTCGATAATTTTCTTACTAAAAATAAACTAGTTATATTAATTATTCAACTAGTTCAAATCTCTAGTTCGACAATTTTCTATCTAGCTAATTCATCTAACATTCGACATTAATCAAACATTCGATCATCTAATTAACTTTTCTAAAAAACAGAAAATAAGTAAATAAATGTGTGTGTGTGTATGTGTGTGTGTGTATGTGTGTGTGTATGTATATATGCATGTGTGTGTATGTGTGTGGCCCCGTACGCCGCTGCCCCGTACGTACGAGGAGGGCGCCGACATACGGGGCGGGGGCGGCGGCGTACGTACGGGCGGGGGCGCCGCCATACGGGCCGGGTGCGACGGACGGCGGCGCGACGGGTATACGCGAGAGCGAGAGACGTACGGGACCGCGGCGGGACGACGACGGACGGCGGCGCGCGGCATTCGGGGCGGCGGCGCGAGACGGTGACGATGACGGGCGGCGGCGGGGACAGCGACGACGGACGACGGACGACGGGCGACGGGCGGCGAGGACGGGTTCGAGCGGCGCGCGAGAGGTTGGAGACGAAAGAAGTGGGAGATCTAACTGAATTTTCGTAAGTGTTGTATATATAGGAGAGGCCTTTAGTACCGGTTGGAGCCACCAACCGGTACTAAAGGCCAACTTTGGCCAGGCCAAGAGGCGGGAACTGCACTCTTTAGTACCGGGTGGTGGCTCCAACCGGTACTAAAGATTTTGTCCTTTTGTACACAAAGTACGTCCAGTTTGTACAGTTTGCACACAAAGTCCGATACCCTGATACTCTGAAAGATTTTGTCCAGTTTGTACACAAAGTACGTCCAGTTTTTGCCGTGACCCTCTCTACTCTTTCGCGCATGCTATGCGGATGATATGATGATACCATGCCAAGTTTCAACATTTTCAGGATTCATTTTGTAGTGATTTTCAATTTCACGGTCATTTAGCTCTCTAAACAATTAGGTAAATGACCGAAAAACAACAAATGATGTCAGAACATGTTGGAAATTGATGATGTCACTTTGAATGCTGCATACTGAACACAAAAGAAGTCCGGAGTTCAAATAAGTTATTAAAAATAAAAAAGAGGTGCAATGCTGGTTAATTTTCTCCAATTTCTACACGAAGTGCGTCCAGTTTTTGCCGTGACCCTCACTACTCTTTCGCGCATGCTATGGGGTGATATGATGATACCATGCCAAGTTTCAACATTTTCAGGATTCATTTTGTAGTGATTTTCAATTTCACGGTCATTTTGCTCTCTAAACAATTAGGTAAATGACCGAAATACAACAAATGATGTCAGAACATGTTGGAAATTGATGACGTCGCTTTGAATGCTGCATACTGAACACAAAAGAAGTCCGGAGTTCAAATAAGTTATTAAAAATAAAAAAGAGGTGCAATGCTGGTTAATTTGCTTCAAGCCATTCGGAATAGTGTAGACTGCACTGGACATAGCTCAGTGCAATCTATGCTATTCCGCAAGGCTTGAAGCTAATCAACATGTAGGTGAGCATTGCAACTCTTCGTCATTGTCTGTGCACTCACGGCTTATAAACCGCTCATACTGCCTCTCTCTTGGCAAGGTGGGACTAAAAATCAGCTTACAAAGAAACTATAGTACCGGTTCATGGCATGAACTGGTACTAAAGGTCTTCGTGGGGGCCCCAGACTGACCATAGCCTGACACAGCCTCATTAGTACCGGTTCGTGGCATGAACCGGTACTAAAGGTTACCCACGAACCGGTACTAATGATGCCCGCCCGCCTAGCCGTTGGAACCGGCACTAATGGTCACATTAGTGCCGGCTCGAATTCAAACCGGCACTAATGTGCTTCACATTTGACCCTTTTTCTACTAGTGCTATCTCTTGGTGGTCGAACTATGGATGATGAGGAGGATCCTCATTTGATGAGGATCAATGATTCAAGTTCAGAGGAGGAGGATATTCCTCTACCTCAACCTAGGGATATGCACGTGAAGTTCAAGAAGTCTAGTCTCCCTAAGAGGGCTAAACTATATAACAACCGATCTATTCATTCTCGTTTTCGGCAGAAAAGCAATGGAGATTTTTGTGAAAAGATCTTGAAGCTGGAATCAGAGGTCGATGATTTAAAAGAGGAAATTGTGCTTCTCAATTACAATATGAAAAAGCTGAATGCACAATTATCATCATCACCACCACCAAAGGAGAACTGAGTAATGGGTATGGGCACTCCCCTTGGCAATTGCCAAGCTTGGGGGAGTGCCCCAATATCATATCACCATCACACTTCTATCTTTACCATTTTTCTTAGTTCGATCCTTTTGTTAATATCTTGATCTAGTAGAATAAAGTTTTATTATGAGCTAGTTTCGAGTTTTGCTTTATGATCCTTCTATGTAATCGAGTCCGTGAGCTATATATATAAAGATTAGTGTTGAGTCAAGGGCTTGTTTATCTTTGTCGGGGGTTGGGTGCGGCATATGCCAAAGGATGGCTTATTATGGTGGGAGCGAGTAGAATGTCGCTGGTGCCCGGAAGCAGGATGAGGCGTAGACACGTACGCCGGCGAACTTTACCCAGGTTCGGGGCTCTCCTAGGAGATAATACCCCTAGTCCTGCACTGCGGGGGTCTCCGCATGATCACTAAGGCACAAGTAAATACAAGGGCACTCCTTGAGTTGTATGCTAGAGGTAGGAGAAAGCAGGGCTAGCTCTCTCCTTCCTCTATGATCTGGTCTAGTTCTAACAGGTTGGGAACCCTTTGCATGGGTGCCCTGGGGGGTTTATATAGGCCTACCCCTAGGGGTACAATGGTAATCCAGTCGGGCGTAGGGCCCGGCTGTGAGTCTCTTCGGCCCCGGCTTCTCCGTCGACTGCTGGGGCTCGCCGCCTGGTGGGCCCCGCCGACTGGTTGGGTACAGGGCCGACAGGCCGTCCCCGCCACTCTCGGGTCTTGTTGGCAGCTGATCACTATTGCTGCGTTTCTAATGACCCAGGCTTGGTCAAGGGATCGTGGCTACAGCTCTGCCGCCTGGCGAGCGATTACTGTAGCCACTCTGCGTCTCGTCTGGTTAATGGCGAGGGGGTCCCGAGGAAGGGGCGGGCCAACTCCTAGGGGCCGACCTCCCTCGGGTCCGACTGGTGGGATCGTCGCCGTCTTCCGGGCTCTCGCTGACTGGTGGGGCCCGTCATCCTTGGGCCGTACAGACAGGCTGTCGTGGGAGCAAGACTCCGCCTGCCTGTGATGATGTCAGGGATGGCATGGCAACAGTGCTAGGCCCGGCGGAGTTCTCCGCCGTATAGCTTACTGTGACCACGCCAGCCCCTGGAAAGGGGGAGGGGATGGGCTGTACTGTAGCCATTCCCCATCCCATCCCCCTTGATGAGGGCATGGGCTTCGCTGGTGTCATGGGCCGACTCCTCGGGGCCGACTTCTCTAGAAGCCGCCGAGTAGGAGTCGGCTCGTCTTGGCCTTGCCTCTAGGACTCGGCCGTATATAGGCAGCCGGCTGTTCCTCCAGCCGGCCCCCCAGAAGACGGATCTTCACCTTGGCATCTTGAGGGGCGCTGAGGGAGTCCTGGATTAGGGGGTCTCCGGACAGCCGGACTATATCCTTTGGCTGGACTGTTAGACTATGAAGATACAAGATTGAAGACTTCGTCTCATGTCCGGATGGGACTTTACTTGGCGTGGAAGCCAAGCTAGGCAATACGGATATGTATATCTCCTCCTTTGTAACTGACCTTGTGTAACCCTAGCCCTTTCCGGTGTCTATATAAACCGGGGGGTTTTAGTCCGTAGGACAACATACAATCAGACCATAGGCTAGCTTCTAGGGTTTAGCCTCTCCGTTTTCGTGGTAGATCAACTCTTGTAATTCCCATACCATCAAGAATAAATCGAGCAGGACGTAGGGTTTTACCTCCATCAAGAGGGCCCGAACTTGGGAAAAACATTGTGTCCCCAGCCTCCTGTTACCATCTGCCTAGATGCACAGTTCAGGACCCCCTATCCGAGATCTGCCGGTTTTGACACCGACAGGCGCAGTCGGCCCCGATGTCTTGAAAGGTTCTGGGCCTCGGGTTAGCCTACCCGTGGCCCATTACTCTGACAATCTTGCTATGATCTTGAGGGAATAAAAGAAAAGAATAAAAAGAACTAAAGAGATCACATTGATCTTATAGAGAGTAATGAATTCACATACCAAAGGCGCTTCACTCTCCGGCAACGGCACCAGAAAAGAGTCTTGATGACCCACACGTATAGGGGATATATCATAGTCCTTTCGATAAGTAAGAGTGTCGAACCCAATGACGAGCAGAAGGAAATGATAAGCAGTTTTCAGTAAGGTATTCTCTGCAAGCACTGAAATTATCGATAACTGATAGTTTTGTGATAAGGTAGTTTGTAACGGGAGGATCCAGCGGATGAGCACGACCTGGACTATGTTGACGAGTTTGAGCTTGTTGCTCACCATGTTTTGGATACATGTTTGGAGTCCGGTCAGCTCTCCCGAACTACCCCAGGACAGGCCCTTCTCTTGCTAGGAGGTGAGCCGCGTGGGGATGCCAGAGCCGCCGCCATGGCCTAATCTCTCTCGGGAGGGCTGATCTGGAGTCTGTTCGGGGTTCCGGAGAGGGGAATCCGTAGCCATCATCATTGAGGGAGTCCTGGATTAGGGGGTCTCCGGACAGCCGGACTGTTAGACTATGAACATACAAGACTGAAGACTTTGTCTCGTGTCCGGATGGGACTCTACTTGGCGTGGAAGAGAAGCTAGGCAATACGGATATGGATATCTCCTACTTTGTAACCGACCTTGTGTAACCCTAGCCCTTTCTAGTGTCTATATAAACCGGGGGGTTTTAGTCTGTAGGACAACATACAATCAAACCATAGGCTAGCTTCTAGGGTTTAGCCTCTCCGATCTCATGGTAGATCAACTCTTGTAATACCCATACCATCAAGAATAAATCGAGCAGGACGTAGGGTTTTACCTCCATCCAGATGGCCCGAACCTGGGTAAAACATTGTGTCCCCTGCCTCCTGTTACCATCCGCCTAGATGCACAGTTAGGGACCCCCTACCCGAGATCCGCCGGTTTTGACACCAACATTGGTGCTTTCATTGAGATTTCCTCTGTGTCATCACCATCAGGCTTGATGGCTCCATCGATCATCGTTAGCGATGCAGTCCAGGGTGAGACTTTTCTCCCCGGACAGATTTTTGTATTCGGTGGCTTTGCACTGCAGGCCAATTCGCTTGGCCATCTGGAGGAGATTGAAAGCTACGCCCCTGGCCATCAGGTCAGGTTTGGAAGCTTAAACTACACGGCCGATATCCGCGGAGACTTGATCTTCGACGAATTCGAGCCTCTGCCTTGTGCATCACACGGTCACGATGAGTACGATTTAGCTCTACCATCAGACAGTCTTTAGGAGATCGCATCGGCAGCCACTCCGATCCTCAATTCGGAGCCAGTTGTGCCATCCATGGACGGGTGGATGGACCCCGCCACGGAGGCCTTACCCTCAGCGGCGATCGAGCCGAACATCAACCTTACCCTGCACGAGAGCCGTGTTGTCAGACAGCCGGATCCTTCTCCGTCCATGGACTCCGAACCGCCTGCGCCCGTTCCTAGCGAATCCGATTGGGCGCCGATCATGGAGTTTACCTCCGCAGATATTTTTCAGCACTCGCCCTTTGGCGTCATACTGAACTCATTAAGGTCCCTCTCCTTGTCAGGAGGATCCTGGCCAAACTATGTCCGGCAGGATTGGGATGCGGATGACGAAGAAATTCGCCGCCCACCCACCACCCACTTAGTAGCCACTGTCGACGACTTAACCGACATAATCGACTTCAACTCTGAAGACATCGATGGTATGGACGACGATGCGGGAGACGAAGAGGAACCACTGCCCACAGGGCACTGGACAGCCACCTCATCAAGATCTGCTAGCTGACAGATGTTCTGAAGTCCTCGCGGCCGAGGAATATAAACTCGAACGCTCCTCCAAGAGTTACCCAAAATGCAGGTTGCTACCACGACTGGAGGAAGAAGCGTATGACGCGGCTGATCGGCGACCTCGTGGCCGCGATAGAGAGGCATTTCAGCCAAAAGCTCAGCCTGCACCCCGACGCCATTCAAATAAAAAGGCATGGGAAAATATGCCAGACCTGTGGGGCGAATTAGAGGACAAAGCAAAACATGCAAGATCGATCTACGGATCACGAGGGTGCGCCACTATGTGAGACGATAAACGTCACGCCGGATGCAGTAAAAGTAAATCCGGCCGGGACGAACACAGCGGGCAAGACTCATTGGAGCTGTGCCACGATATAGCCCAGTACAGAGGTGCTGCACACCCCTTATGCTTCACAGACGAAGTAATGGATCATCAAATCCCAGAGGATTTCAAACCCGTAAATATAGAATCATACGACGGCACAACAGATCCTGCGGTATGGATCGAGGATTTCCTCCTACATATCCACATGGCACGCGGTGATGATCTACACACCATTAAATACCTCCCACTCAAACTGAAAGGACTAGCTCGGCATTGGGTCAATAGCTTGCTAGCAGAGTCCATTGGCTGTTGGGAGGATCTGGAAGCCGCATTCCTCGACAACTTTCAGGGCACTTATGTGCGACCACCAGATGCCGATGACTTGAGCCACATAATTCAGCAGCCAGAGGAATCGGCCAGGTAATTCTGGACACGGTTCCTAACAAAGAAAAAACAAATCGTCGACTGTCCGGATGCAGAGGCTCTAGCAGCTTTCAAGCACAACATCCGCGATGAGTGGCTAGCCCAGCACCTTGGTCAGGAAAAGCCGAAATCTATGGCAGCCCTCACGACACTCATGACCCGCTTTTGTGCGAGAGAAGACAACTGGCTGGCTCGCAATAACAACATTTCAAAGAACCATGGTACTTCAGATACCAAGGACGGCAGTAGCAGGTCACGTCGCAACAAACATAAGCGCCGCATTAACAGCGACAATACTGAGGATACGGTAGTCAATGCCGGATTCAAAGGCTCTAAACCCGGTCAGCGGAAAAAGCCATTCAAAAGAAGCACTCCGGGCCCGTCCAGTTTGGACCGCATACTTGATCGCTCGTGTCAAATACACGGCACCCCTGACAAGCCAGCCAACCACACCAATAGGGATTGTTGGGTGTTCAAGCAGGCCGGCAAGTTAAATGCTGAAAACAAAGATAAGGGGTCACATAGCAATGACGAGGAGGAGCCCCGGCAGCCAAACACCGGAGGACAGAAGAGGTTCCCCCCACAAGTGCGGACGGTGAACATGATATACGCAACCCACATCCCCAAGAGGGAGCGGAAGCGTGCGCTCAGGGACGTATATGCATTGGAGCCAGTCACCCCAAAGTTCAACCCATGGTCCTCCTGTCTGATCACCTTCGATCGTAGGGACCACCCCACTAGTATCTGTCATGGCGGATTCGCCGCACTGGTCCTAGACCCAATCATTTGGATTTCACCTCACTCGAGTCCTAATGGACGCCGACAGCAGCCTGAACCTGCTTTATCAGGACACAGTGCGCAAAATGGGTATAGACCCCTCAAGGATCAAACCCACAAAAATGACCTTTAAAGGTGTCATACCAGGTGTAGAGGCCCATTGCACAGGCTCAATCACACTGGAAGTGGTCTTCGGATCCCCAGATAACTTCTGAAGCGAAGAGCTAATCTTCGACATAGTCCTGTTCCGCAGTGGCTACCATGGACTGCTCGGGCAAACCGCAGTCGCAAGATTCAATGCGGTACCGCATTATGCATATCTCAAGCTCAAGATGCCAGGACCTCGGGGGTTCATAACAGTCAATGGAAACACAGAGCGCTCTCTCCGCACGGAGTAGCACACTGCGGCCCTCGCAGCAGAAGCGCAAAGCAGCCTCTTAAGGCAATCCACTAGTTCGGCGATTAAGGACCCGGACACCTTCAAGCGCGCCTGGAGTAATCGGCAACTGGACCGCCTGGCACGTTCTGAGCTCGCATAGCAATGTGGCCCCTACCTCGGTCCCAGCCAAACGGCGAAATCCGTGCCACATGTACATAATTACGCATTAAAAATACCATGGGCACAGGTGGGGAGGGGGGCACGGCTATGGCACGCCCAAGACGCGGCTTCAACCGCACTAGGGGCTTCCCGCTTTGTTATTTTTCTCTGTCAGGACTTTAATCTCTGGAAACCCTATCCGGCAGCATGATTGCCGAACACATGATGCAGCAACCAAGGAGGCAGAAAGCTACGTCACACCACAGAACTCCCAGGTGGATTACGATAATGAGTGAAATATTTGCTTTAATACTATTCCTCAGCTTGCCGTTGGAAGGGACATGTCAAACAGTCCTACTTTTTGCTTATCGCACTACTTGTATCATTCTGCTTTAACACACCTTTTTGAATAAACAATGCATAGCATTAATACTATTATTGCATTCTTCCTTTATATATATATATATATATATATATATATTCATGACATCTAGCACCCGTACACTCTGGTTTTAGCATTAAGCCAGCCAACAACACCAACAGGGATTGTTGGGTGTTTAAGCAGGCCGTCAAGTTAATTTCCGAAAACAAAGATAAGGGGCCACATAGCAATGACGAGGAAGAGCCCCGGCAGCCGAACACCGGAGGACAGAAAAGGTTCCCCCCACAAGTGCGGATGGTGAACATGATATACGCAACCCACATCCCCAAGAGGGAGCGGAAGCGTGCACTCAGGGACGTATATGTGTTGGAGCCAGCTGTCGCCCCAAAGTTCAACCCATGGTCCTCCTTTCCGGTCACCTTCGATCGCAGGGACCACCCCACTAGTATCCGTCATGGCGGATTCGCCACACTGGTCCTAGACCCAATCATTGACGGATTTCACCTCACTTGAGTCCTTATGGATGGCGGCAGCAGCCTGAACCTGCTTTACCAGGACACATGCAAAATGTGTATAGACCCCTCAAGGATCAAACCCACAAAAACGACCTTTAAAGGCGTCATACCAGGTGTAGAAGCCCATTGCATAGGCTCAGTCACACTGGAAGTGGTCTTCGGATCCCCGGATAACTTCCGAAGCGAAGAGTTAAACTTTGATATAGTCCCGTTCCGTAGTGGTTATCATGCACTGCTCAGGCGAACCACATTTGCAAGATTCAATGCGTACCGCATTATGCATACCTCAAGCTCAAGATGCGAGGACCTCGGGGGGTCATCACAGTCAATGGAAACATAGAGCGCTCTCTCCGCACGGAGGGGCACACTGCGGCCCTCGCAGCAGAAGCACAAAGCAGCCTCTTAATGCAATCCACTGGTTCGGTGATTAAGGACCCGGAAAACTTCAAGCGCGCCCGGAGTAATCAGCAACTGGACCGCCTGGCACGTCCCGAGCTCGCATAGCAATGCGGCCCCCACCCGGCCCCAGCCAAACGGCGAAATTCGTGCCACGCGTACATAATTACACATTAAAAATACCATGGGCACAGGTAGGGAGGGGGCACAACTACGGCACGCCCCAATACGTGGCTTAAACCGCACTAGGGGCTTCCCACTTTGTTATTTTTCTCTTTCAAGACATTAATCTCTGAAAACCCTGTCCGACAGCAAGATTGTCGAACACATGATGCAGCAACCAAGGAGGCAGAAAGCTACATCACACCACGGAACTCCCAGGTGGATTACGATAATGAGTGAAATACTTTCTTTAATATTATTCCTCAGCTTGCCATTGGAGGGGACATAGTCCTACTTTTTGCTTATCGCATTACCTGTATCATTCTGCTCTGATGCATGTTTTTTAATAAACAATGCATTGCATTAAGGCTTTTATTGCATTCTTCTTTTTTTATATACGTGTTCATTAATGACACCTTGCAACCGTACACTTTAGTACGGCCAATACACCAGGGGCTTAAGTACCCCCATAATATGGTGTGAGAAGTCCGAACACTTTCACAAGTGCGGCACCCCGAACTTATAGCATTATATGCATCAGCTCCAAATCATGTCTTTGGTCAATAGTTGGGTTTGCCCGGCTCCCATGTTTTGGTACCTTATGTTCCGCTATATCGGCTAAGGTAGCACTGGGAGAACTACTGCCATTGTGCCCCGGTTCAGCTGGGCTAAGCACCTCAGTAGAGAAATCTAAAATTGACTGTCATGATAAGGAGAGAGACTGGTCGCTATTCGAGAGGTTTTTCGAGTCCCTAAAGACTTATGCCGCTTAGAGCGAGGAGTCGGCCCTGTCCGGCTTAAGGCGTGTATCGCGCCCCGAATTCGGCCTTCCGAATACTAGGGGCTTCGCCGAAATTTAAAATTATAGAATTCTATGGCTAAGTGAGAGTGATAATGCATTATAGTCTGATTGCCTTGTTCGTTGTGCTGAGCACCTCCCTCGAAGGACCCAACAATGGGAACAAGAGTGCTCAGGTTTATCCTGAACACCCCATCACTCGTGGCATGGGGGCAGAAGCCGACGACTAGCCATCTCTCAGATTTGATAAACAGCCAAACAGAAGGTAATATTTTAAATTCAAACAAGCGTTGCATAGCGCATATGAACAAGTTTTCATAACTACAGGATTACACGAGCAAGTTTATTCGAATATTATATCTTTTGTACACTCGTCCGCTACGAGACGAGCACCCTTCAGGACACCCTCATAGTACATCTCGGGGTTGTGATGCTCCTTGCCCTGCGGTGGCCCGTCCTTCACTAGCTTCTCAGCATCCATCTTGCCCCAGTGTACTTTAACACGGGCAAGCGCCCTGCGGGCGCCCTCGATGCAGATGGAGCGCTTGATGACTTCAAGCCACGGGTAGGCATCTGCCAGCCGCCTCACCAGCCCAAAGTAGCTCCCAGGCATGGCCTCTCCAGGCCACAGCCGGACTATAAGACCCTTCATGGCCTGTTCGGCCACCTTATGGAGCTCGACCAGTTGCTTCAGCTGGTCGCTCAAGGGCACCGGGTGTCCGGCCTCAGCATACTGAGACCAGAACACCTTCTCCGTCGAGCTCCCTTCCTGGGCCCGGTAGTAGGTAGCGGCATCTGACACGCTGCGGGGCAAATCTGCGAACGCTCCTGGAGACCTCCGGACTCGGGTAAGTAACAAGTAGTTCACTTTCACGTGCTTGCTTTGCATAATGAATGCCTTATCCGCCGCTATCTTCTTCATCGCCTCAATTTCTTGGAGGGCTTTTTGGGCTTCGGCCTTGGCAGACTTGGCGCTTTCAAGGGCCGCCGTGAGCTCGGACTCTCGTGTCTTCGAGTCAAGCTCCAAACTCTCATGTTTTTTCACGAGAGCCTGGAGGTCTTGCTGCACCTCCTCCACCCGCGCTTCCTGTTTCCCTCGCTCGGTGCGCTCCGTGGCCGCTTTGCTTTCGGCCTCGGACAACGCTTGCTTTAGGGTCGCCACCTCGTTCGTGGCCCCTGCCATAGCCACGATGATCCTGTCATTTTTTGCAACCACAACTTTCTAAATATACTTACACAAGGTATTACTTACCTTCTTTTTCCTCGAGCTGCTTCTTGGCAAGGCCGAGCTCTTTCTCGGACCACTCGAGGCTCTGCTTCAACGCATCAACCTCCGTAGTCTGTGCGGCAGAGGTTAGCAGTGCAGCCTCCATACCCATATTGAGATACTTATGTTAGACTCCTGCGTTTATTATTAGATCCTCTATTTGGCTTTTCTTTGTGAACACCAAACAGAGAATCAGGGGCTACTATCTATGTGGCAATATTTTCATATATTTTTGCATACCTCAAAGCCTGTTAGAAGGCTGGCACAGGCTTCAGTCAGCCCGCTCTTGTAGGACTGAACTTTCTAGATCACCGCACTCATAATAGTGCGGTGCTCCTCGTCGATGGAGGCGCCGTTAAGCACCTCCAGCAAGTTATCCGGTGCCTCCGGTTGGACGGAGGTCACCGGCGCAGTAGGTTTGCCCTTCTTAGTGGGGGCCGCCTGCCGGAGTCTGGAACCACTGAAGGTTCCGGTGCGATGTCCGGCCCAGGGCCAGACTTGGAGCCCTTGGGAGCCTTGCTCCCTTTTCGCCTACAGTCCGGAAGGTTGCCTTGCGGTTCCTCCAAGACCACCTCCCCTTGGCTTGGAACCTTTTGGGACAACACCTCGGCGTTGTCCGTAGGGCGAGGGGTGGAAGCAGTCGGAAGTGAAAGGCTATTCACATCCGACGAATCCAAGGAACCACTCGACGATATGTCGACTTGGGCTTGGGGCGGACTGCATGATTATATTCGGCGTTAGGAGAAGCTGTGCAATAAAGGAACACTACGAGTCACTCTGGTGTCTGAATACTTACAACTTCGCCAGGGGCTTGGCCCTGGGCGGCCACTCCTCTTCGCTGTCGGCGGCGTTGGTGGAGTAGTCCGGAGGAAGGGTCCTTCCCTTCTTGGACCCTCCGGCCTCCCCAGTTGGGGCGGCCTTCCTTTTCTTTTCTCCCCCTGCTGGAGGGGAAGAAGCCTCTTTTTCCTCCTCTCATCTTCGTGGGAGGAGTGCGCCTCGGAGTCATCGGGCGATGAGTCCGACACCACCGGGCGCCGGGAACTCTTTCGGGTTCCCGTGGCCTTCTTCTCTGGCACCACGTAAGGTGCCGGAACCAGCAGCTCCGCCAAGCGGGCGTCTGCTGGGCCTTCGGGCAAAGAAGCCGGACAGTCGATCTGTCCGGCCGTCTCCTGCCAGTCCTGTCAAAGGTACGGGAGCTTAGATCCCACATAGAGTCAAACTATGAAAAATGAGTATCCTGTAAGAGGTAAAACAGCTTACCGCGCTGGCTTGGCGCTTCGCGCAGAATCCATGATCCTCGGTAGTGGGAGGGGGAACCTCGTCGCCCTTGAATAACACCTTCCAGGCATCCTCGTGTGTTGTGTCGAAGAGCCTGTTCAGAGTTTGGTGCTGGGCCGGGTCGAACTCCCACAAGTTGAAAGCCCATTGTTGACACGGGAGGACCGGCAGATGAGCATGACCTGGACTACGTTGACGAGTTTGAGCTTGTTGCTCACCATGTTTTGGATACATGTTTGGAGTCCGGTCAGCTCTCCCGAACTACCCCAGGACAGGCCCTTCTCTTGCCAGGAGGTGAGCCGCGTGGGGATGCCAGAGCCGTCGCCATGGCCTAATCTCTCTCAGGAGGGCTGATCTGGAGTCTGTTCGGGGTTCCGGAGAGGGGAATCCGTAGCCATCATCATTGAGGGAGTCCTGGATTAGGGGGTCTCCGGACAGCCGGACTGTTAGACTATGAACATACAAGATTGAAGACTTCGTCTCATGTCCGGATGGGACTCTACTTGGCGTGGAAGGCAAGCTAGGCAATACGGATATGGATATCTCCTCCTTTGTAACCGACCTTGTGTAACCCTAGCCCTTTCTAGTGTCTATATAAACCGGGGGGTTTTAGTCCGTAGGACAACATACAATCAAACCATAGGCTAGCTTCTAGGGTTTAGCCTCTCCGATCTCATGGTAGATCAACTCTTGTAATACCCATACCATCAAGAATAAATCAAGCATGACGTAGGGTTTTACCTCCATCAAGAGGGCCCGAACTTGGGTAAAACATTGTGTCCCCTGCCTCCTGTTACCATCCGCCTAGACACATAGTTCGGGACCCCCTATCCGAGATCCGCCAGTTTTGACATCGACAGGCACAGTCTGCCCCGATGTCTTGAAAGGTTCTGGGCCTCGGGTTAGCCTACCCGTGGCCCATTACTCCGACAATCTTGCTATGATCTTGAGGGAATAAAAGAAAAGAATAAAAAGAACTAAAGAGATCACATTGATCTTATAGAGAGTAATGAATTCACATACCAAAGGCGCTTCACTCCCTGGCAACGGCGCCAGAAAAGAGTCTTGACGACCCACACGTATAGGGGATATATCATAGTCCTTTCGATAAGTAAGAGTGTCGAACCCAACGACGAGCAGAAGGAAATGATAAGCAGTTTTCAGTAAGGTATTCTCTGCAAGCACTGAAATTATCGATAACTGATAGTTTTGTGATAAGGTAGTTTGTAACGGGAGGATCCGGCGGATGAGCACGACCTGGACTACGTTGACGAGTTTGAGCTTGTTGCTCACCATGTTTTGGATACATGTTTGGAGTCCGGTCAGCTCTCCCGAACTACCCCAGGACAGGCCCTTCTCTTGCTAGGAGGTGAGCCGCGTGGGGATGCCAGAGCCGCCGCCATGGCCTAATCTCTCTCGGGAGGGCTGAAATTATCGATAACTGATAGTTTTGTGATAAGGTAGTTTGTAACGGGTAACAAGTAATAAAAGTAAATAAGGTGCAGCAAGAGGGCCCAGTCCTTTTCGTAGCAAAGGACAATCCTGGACAAACTCTTATATAAAGGAAAGCACTCCCGAGGACACATGGGAATTATCGTCAAGCCAGTTTTCATCATGCTCATATGATTCGCGTTCGGTACTTTGATAATTTGATATGTGGGTGGACCGGTGCTTGGGTACTGTCCTTCCTTGTACATGCATCCCACTTATGATTAACCCCTATTGCAAGCATCCGCAACTACAACAGAAGTATTATGGTAAACCTAACCATAGCATGAAACATATGGATCCAAATTAGCCCCTTACAAAGCAACGCATAAACTAGGGTTTAAGCTTCTATCACTCTAGCAACCCATCATCTACTTATTACTTCCCAATGCCTTCCTCTAAGCCCAAACAACGTAGAAGTGTCATGTAGTCGACGTTCACATAACACCACTAGAGGAAAGACAACATACATCTGATCAAAATATCGAATGAATACCAAATTCACATGACTACTTATAGAAAAACTTCTCCCATGTCCTCAGGAACAAACGTAACTACTCACAAATCATATTCATGTTCATAATCAGAGGGGTATTAATATGCATAAAGGATCTAAACATATGATATTCCACCGAATAAACCAACTAGCATCAACTACAAGGAGTAATCAACACTACTAGCAACCCACAGGTACCAATCTGAGGCTTTGGGACAAAGATTGGATACAAGAGATGCAACTGGGTTTGAGATGACATGGTGTTGGTGAAGATTTTGATGGAGATTGACCCCCTCCTGATGAGAGGATCGATGGTGATGATTTCCCCCTCCCGGAAGGAAGTTTCCCCGGCAGAACAGCTCCGCCGGAGCCCTAGAATGGTTCCACCAAGGTTCCGCCTCGTGGCGGCGGAGTTTTGTCCCGTGAGATAGCTTATGATTTTTTCCTCCACGAAAGACCTCATATAGTAGAAAATGGGCATCAGACGGCTGCCAGAAGGCCCACGAGGCAGGGGGTGCGCCCCCACCCTTGTGGATGGTGGGTGGCCCCCCTCTGGTACTTCTTTCGCCAATATTTTTTATATATTCTAAAACTTGCTCCCATGAAGTTTCAGGACTTTTGGAGTTGTGTAGAATAGGTCTATAATATTTGCTCCTTTTCCAGCCCAGAATTCCAGCAGCCGGCATTCCCCCTATTCATGCAAACCTTGTAAGATAAGAGAGAATAGGCATAAGTGTTGTGACATAATGTGTAATAATAGCCCATAATGCAATAAATATCAATATAAAAGCATGATGCAAGATGGACGTATCAACTCCCCGAAGCTTAGACCTCGCTTGTCCTCAAGCGAAAGCCGATATCGAAAAGTATGTCCACATATTTAGAGATAGAGGTGTCGATAAAAATAAAATACAGACATGAGGGCATCATGATCATTCTTATAACAACAACATATATAAATATTTTCATATGATTTCTTACGCTAAAGTAACAATTCATTCACAATTTCAAGTATGAATCATAAACTTCATTGAGAACCAACAAACTATAATCTCAGTCATTGAAGCAATTGCAATTTATCATAACATCAGAAAGAGCCAATATAAGAGCTTTCAGCAAGTCCACATACTCAACTATCATTTAGTCTTTCACAATTGCTAAAACTCACGCGATATTATGGTTATGAAGTTTTAAGCGGACACAGAGAAAGATAGGGGCTTATAGTTTTGCCTCCCAACCTTTTACCTCAAGGGTAGTGTCAACAATAATAGTTCATGAAAACTCACATCCAATTAGCTATATATACCATGATCTTTCCAACACATTGTGCTTGGTAAAGGATAAAATGTAAAAAAGGAAAGGTGAAGATCAACATGACTCTTGCATGAAGTATAAGACAAGAATAAAAGATAGGCCCTTCGCAGAGGGAAGCAGAGGTTGTCATGTGCTTTTATGGTTGGATGCACAAAATCTTAATGTAAAAGAACGTCACTTTATATTGCCACTTGTGATATGGACCTTTATTATGCAGTCCGTCCCTTTTATTTCTTCCACATCACAAGATTGTATAAAGCTTATTTTCTCTGCACTAATAAATCATACATATTTAGAGAGCAATTTTTATTGCTTGCAACGATGACAACTTACTTTAAGGATCTTACTAAATCCATGGATAGATATGGTGGACTCTCATGGCAAAACTGGGTTTAAGGATATTTGGAAGCACAAGTAGTATCTCTACTTGGTGCAAAGAATTTGGCTAGCATGAGAGCGAAAGGCAAGCTCAACATGTTGGATGATCCATCAAATATAATTTATCTCAGATGTAAGAAAACATAACCCATTACATTGTCTTCCTTGTCCAACATCAACTCTTTAGCATGTCATATTTTAATGAGTGCTCACAATCATAAAAGATGTCCAAGATAGTATATTTATATGTGAAAACCTCTCTTTATTTATTACTTCCTATCAATTGCAACGATGACCAAAACTATGTTTGTCAACTCTCAACAACTTTTATTCATCATACTCTTTATATGTGAAGTCATTACTCCACATAAGATCCATATGATCTCTTTATTTCTTTTTATTCTTTTTCTTTTATTTTATTCCCTCAAGATCATAGCAAGATAATCAAGCCCTTAACCCAACACTAATCTTTATTATATATAACTCACGGACTCGATTACATAGAAGGGTCATAGAGCAAAACTCAAAACTAGATCATATTAAAACTTTATTCTACTAGATCAAGATATTACCAAAAGGATCGAACTAAGAAAAATGGTAAAGATAAAAGTGTGATGGTGATATGATATCGGGGCACTCCCCTAAGCTTGGCAGTTGCCAAGGGGAGTGCCCATACCCATGTGCTCATGTCTCCTTCCTCGAAGGTGGTGATGATGGAGTTGTTGATGATGTGGGCTTGTCGTCCATCTTCCAAGGCATAGGCTCACCATCATAGAAGGATCATCGAGTCTCCGGGATCCTCAAATCTGCAGCGAAACACATCCTCTTGAATCTATATTCATACTCACAGTTTTGGTTTCGCAGGTCATAGATCTGGGCTTGGAGGCGCTCAATTTTCTCGTGAAGCTTGAAGATGGCCTCCCCAATGTTCTTGTCATGCAGCTTGTGGTTGTTGGTGAACTCCGTGATCATTATATGATTGGACTCGAGTCCATGTTCCACCATCTCCTGGCAGTTGAAAACTTGTTGCTCCATTGCCTCGAGCCTTGTCTCCATGCTTCCGGTCCTCCTTGGTCCCTCAACATCGCGGATGTGTAGCAACCCCTCACGCATCTCAATGGTTTGAGGGTGTTGCGGCACCTCCGTGAGGTAGGGGTTCATGACCTTCTCGAAGAACTTGTCCTTGGGGGCACTTGAAGACGCCATGGCAATCTAGATCTGTCAGAAAAACAGCTCGAAGCAAAGACAGAAGATATTTGTGTGGTAGAGTGGTCAAAACCTTCAGGAGATTATATAATGAATTTTTACCGACCAAAAGAAGTATCATGCAAGAAAACAGAGTCCAGAGAGCACACGAGATGCCCATGGGGCAGGGGGCGCGCCCTCCACCCTCGTGGACGCCTCGTGTCCTTCCCGGACTACTTCTTATTTTCCTATTTTCTTAAATATTCCAAAAGGGAGAAAAATTGATATTAGAACTGTTTTGGAGTCGGTTTACTTACCGTACCTCATACCTATTCCTTTTTGGAGTCTGAAACATTCTGGAAAGTGTCCCTTATGTATTCCTCCGGGGTTACGGTTTCAATAACATTAGTTTCAACATTTATAGGATTACCTGAGATATAATGTTTGATTCTTTGACCGTTCACCACCCTCGGATCCATGCCTTCAAAGTTGTTGATTTTTCTGGCACCAGAACGGTAGACCTCCTCGATAACGTAAGGACCTTCCCATTTAGAGAGGAGTTTTCCTGCAAAAAATCTTAAATGAGAGTTGTATAAAAATACATAGTCACCTACATTAAACTCACGTTTTTGTATCCTTTTATCATGCCATCTTTTAACTTTTTCTTTAAACAGTTTGGCATTCTCATAGGCCTGGGTTCTCCATTCGTCGAGTGAGCGAATGTCAAAAATCCTCTTTTCACCGGCAAGTTTGAAGTCATAGTTGAGCTCTTTAATGGCCCAATATGCATTATGTTCTAGTTCGAGAGGTAAGTGACATGCTTTTCCATAAACCATTTTATACGGAGACATACCCATAGGATTTTTATATGTAGTTCTATAAGCCCATAATGAATCATCAAGTTTCCTGGACCAATTCTTTTTAGATCTATTAATAGTTTTTTGCAAAATTAATTTAAGCTCTCTATTGCTCAGTTCCACTTGACCACTAGACTGTGGATGATATGGAGATGCAATTCTATGATTAACATCATACTTAGCAAGCATTTTACGAAAAGCACCATGAATAAAATGTGAACCACCATCAGTCATCAAATATCTAGGGACTCCAAACCTAAGAAAAATAACTTCTTTAAGCATCTTAATAGAGGTGTTATGATCAGCACTACTAGTTGGAATAGCTTCTACCCAGTTAGTAACGTAATCAACAACAACTAAAATATGTTTATAACCATTAGAGGAAGGAAACGGTCCCATATAGTCAAAGCCCCAAACATCAAATGGTTCAATAATGAGTGAATAATTCATAGGCATTTCTTGACGTCTACTAATATTACCAATTCTTCGACATTCATCACAAGACAAGACAAACTTACGGGCATCTTTGAAGAGAGTAGGCCAATAAAAACCGGATTGCAATACCTTATGTGCAGTTCTATCTCCAGCATGGTGTCCTCCATAAGACTCAGAGTGACACTTACGTAGGATCTGTTCCTGTTCATGCTTAGGTACACAACGTCCAATAACATCATCTACTCCTTCTTTATAAAGGTGTGGGTCATCCCAAAAGTAATATCTTAAATCATAGAAGACTTTTTCTTTTGCTGGTATGTGTAACTAGGTGGTATAAATTTAGCAACAATATAATTAGCATAATCAGCATACCATGGAGCAGTACGAAAGGCATTTATGACAGTTAATTGTTCATCTGTAAAGCTATCATCAATAGGTAGTGGGTCATCAAGAACATTCTCTAACCTAGAAAAGTTGTCTGCAACGGGGTTCTCAGCTCCCTTTCTATCAATAATATGCAAATCAAATTATTGTAGCAAGAGAACCCATCTAATAAGTCTAGGTTTAGCATCTTTCTTTTCCATAAGGTGTTTAATAGCAGCATGATCAGTGTGAACAGTTACTTTAGAACCAACTATATAAGGTCTGAACTTATCACAAGCAAATACAACTGCTAAAAACTCTTTTTCAGTAGTAGCATAATTTCTTTGAGCACTGTCTAGAGTTTTACTAGCATATTAGATAACATTTAATTTCTTATCAACTCTTTGTCCTAGAACAGCCCCTACAGCATAATCACTAGCATCACACATAATTTCAAATGGTAAATTCCAATCAGGAGCCTGAACAATAGGTGCGCAAATCAAAGCTTTCTTATGTATTTCAAATGCTTCTACACAATTATCATCAATGACAAAAGGAACATCTTTTTGTAAGAGAGATTAGTCAGAGGCCTAGAAATTTTAGAGAAGTCCTTAATGAACCTCCTATAAAAACCGGCATGACCAAGGAAACTTCTTATACCTTTAATGTCCTTAGGACACGACATCTTTTCAATAGAATCAACTTTAGCTTTATCAACTTCAATACCTCTTTCAGAAATTTTATGCCCCAAGACAATACCTTCACTAACCATAAAGTGGCACTTCTCCTAATTCAAGACAACATTAGTTTCTTCACATCTCTGCAAAACTCGATCAAGGTTGCTTAAGCAATCATCAAAAGAAGTTCTGTATACGGAGAAATCATCCATGAAAACCTCAAAAATCTTTTCACAAAAGTCAGAGAATATAGCAGTCATACATCTTTGAAAGGTAGTAGGTGCATTGCATAAACCAAAAGGCATACATCTATAAGCAAAGGTACCGGAAGGGCAAGGAAAAGTTGTCTTTTCTTGATCCTCTTTTGACACAGGTATTTGAGAGAAACCAGAATAACCATCTAGAAAGCAAAAATGTGTATGTTTGGATAATATTTCTAGCATTTTATCAATAAAAGGTAAAAGGGTAATGATCCTTTTTAGTAGCATTATTTAATTTGTGGAAATCAATTACCATTCTATAACCTATAACAATTCTTTGTGGGATCAATTCATCTTTATCATTAGGAACAACAGTAATACCTCCCTTCTTAGGGACACAATGGACAAGGCTTACCCACTGACTATCAGCAACGAGATAAATTATACCTACCTCCAGAAGCTTTAGTATTTCTTTTCTTACCACTTCTTTCATCTTAGGATTTAACCGTCGTTGGTGATCAACAACCGGTTTCTCCTCTTTCTCCAATTTTATTTTGTGCTGGCATAGAGTGGGACTGATGCCCTTAAGATCATCAAGAGTATATCCAATAGGAGCACAGTTCTTCTTTAGAGTTTTCAATAATTTCTTTTCTTCATGCTCTAAAAGGTTAGCACTAATAATAACAGGATATATCTATTTCTCATCAAGATAAGCATATTTAAGAGTATCAGGTAAAGGTTTAAGCTCAAACACGGGGTCACCCTTGGGTGGAGGAGGATCCCTAGAATTTCAACAGGCAGGTTGTGTTTAATAATAGGCCCTAGTTTAAAGAATGCTTCATCTATTTCCCTTCTTTCATTCATAAACATATCATTTTCATGGTCTAGCAAATATTGCTCTAAAGGATCATTAGGAGGCATGGCAATAGAAGCAAGATCCATAATTTCATCTGTACTAGGCAATTCTTTATCATGGGGTTGTCTATGAAACTTAGCAAAATTAAACTCATGAGACATATCCCCCAAACCAATAGAAACAATATTCTTATTGCAGTCTATCTTAGCATTAACAGTATTCAAGAAGGGTCTACCAAATATAATGGGACAAAAGTCATCTTGTGGGGAACCAAGAACAAGAAAATCAGCAGGATATTTAACTTTCCCACGCAAGACTTCAACATCTCTAACAATCCCAACTGGTGAAATAGTGTCTCTATTGGCAAGTTTAATAGTAACATCAATTTCCTCTATCTCAGCAAGTGCAATATCATGCATAATTTCTTTATATAGGGAATGAGGTATTGCACTTGCACTAGCACCCATATCACATAAGCCATGATAGCAATGATCTCCTATTTTAATAGAAATAACAGGCATGCCTACAACAGGTCTATGTTTATTTTTAGTATCGGGTCTAGCAATTCTAGCAGCTTCATCACAGAAGTAAATAACATGCCCATCAATATTATCGGCCAACAGATCTTTAACCATAGCAACATTAGGTTCAACTTTAATTTCCTCAGAGGGTGTAGGCGTTCTAGTATTACTCTTACGAACTACAGTTGAAGTTTTAGCATGATCATTTATTCTAACAAGGAAAAGTGGTTTCTCAATATAAGTAGTAGGAACAACAGGATCATTATAAGTGATAGTATTTTTCTTCAACTTTAATAGGTGCAACTACTTTTACTTCAATGGGAGGATTATATTAAAACCACTTCTCCTTTGGGAGATCACCATGAGTAGCAAAGGATTCACAGAAAGAAGCTACTATCTCAGAGTCAAGTCCATATTTAGTGCTAAATTCACAGAAAACATCGGTATCAATAAAAGATTTAACACAATCAAACTTTGGGGTTATACCTAACTCCTTACCTTCGTCGAGATCCCAATCTTCAGAGTTGCGTTTAATTATTTCCAATAAATCCCATTTGAATTCAATAGTCTTCATCATAAAAGAGCCAGTACAAGAAGTATCGATCATGGAGCGATTATCGAGAGAAAGCCGAGCATAATTTTTTTTAAATAATTTCTCTTGAGAGCTCATGATTGAGGCATGAATATAACATTGACTTAAGCCTTGCCAAAAATTATATATATAATTACGATCGCGATGAACAAGATGCATAGGATAAAACTTCTGATGAAATTCCAATTTCAATCGGTTGTAGTTCCATGATCCCATATCATCACATAGCCTAAACCATGTCAATGATTTTCCCTTCAAAGATAAAGGGAAGACCTTCTTCTTGATAACATCCTCGGGCATACCTGCAAGCTTAAATAATCCACAAACTTCATCCACATAGATTAGGTGCAAATTGGGATGTAATGTTCCATCACCTATGAAAGAATTAGCTAGCAGTTTCTCTATCATACTGATACGTCTCCGTCGTATCTACTTTTCCAAACACTTTCCCCTTGTTTTGGACTCTAACTTACATGATTTGAATGGAACTAACCCAGTCTAACGCTGTTTTAGCAGAATTGCCATGGTGTTATTTTTGTGCAGAAATAAAAATTCTCGGCATGACATAAAAATCAACGGATATTATTTTTGGAATATATAAAAAATACTGGAGGAAGAATCCACGTCAGGGGGCCCACACCCTGTCCAAGAGGGTGGGGGCGCCTACCCCCCTGGGCCTGCCCCATGCCTCGTGGGCCCCCTGATGTTCCACCGACGTCCACCTTGACTCCATATATTCACTTTCGGGGAGAAAAAAATCAGAGAGAAGGATTAATCGCATTTTACGATACGGAGCCACCGCCAAGGCCTAATCTCTCTCGGGAGGGCTGATCTGGAGTCTGTTCGGGGTTCTGGAGAGGGGAATCCATAGCCATCATCATTGAGGGAGTCCTGGATTAGGGGGTCTCCGGACAGCCGGACTATATACTTTGGCCGGACTATTAGACTATGAACATACAAGATTAAAGACTTCGACTCGTGTCCGGATGGGCTCTACTTGGCGTGGAAGGCAAGCTAGGCAATACGCATATGTATATCTCCTCCTTTGTAACCCACCTTGTGTAACCCTAGCACTTTCTGGTGTCTATATAAACCGGAGGGTTTTAATCCGTAGGACAACATACAATCATACCATAGGCTAGCTTCTAGGGTTTAGCCTCTCCGATCTCGTGGTAGATCAACTCTTTTAATACCCATATCATCAAGAATAAATCGAGCAGGACGTAGGGTTTTACCTCCATCAAGAGGGCCCGAACCTCGGTAAAACATCGTGTCCCCTGCCTCCTGTTACCATCCGCCTAGACGCACAGTTCGGGACCCCCTACCCGAGATCCGCCGGGTTTGACACCGACATTGGTGCTTTCATTGAGAGTTCCTCTGTGTCGTCGCCGTTAGGCTTGATGGCTCCTTCTATCATCGTTGGTGATGCAGTCTAGGGTGAGACTTTTCTCCCCGGACATATTTTTGTATTTGGAGGCTGCGCACTGCGGGCCAATTCGCTTGGCCATCGGGAGTAGATTGAAAGCTACGCCCCTGGCCATCAGGTCAGGTTTGGAAGCTTAAACTACACGACCGATATCCACGGAGACTTGATCTTCGACGGATTCGAGCCTCTGCCTTGTGTGTCACGCGGTCACGATGAGTACGATTTAGCTCTGCCACCGGACAGTGTTCAAGAACTCACATCGGCAGCCGCTCCGACCCTTAATTCAGAGCCAGTTGCGCCTCCCATGGACGGGTGGATAGACCCCGCCACAGAGGCCGTATCCCCAACGGGGATCGAGCCAAATATCGACCTTGCCCTTCACGAGAGCCGTGTTGCTAAACTACCGGATTCTTCTCCGGCCACGCACTCCGAACCGCCCGCGCCCGTTCCTATCAAATTCGGTTGGGCGCCGATCATGGAATTTTCCTCCGCGGATATTTTTCAGCACTCGCCCTTCGGCGATATACTGAACTCATTAAGGTCTCTCTCCTTGTTAGGAGGATCCGGGCCGAACTATGTCTGACAGGATTGGGATGCGGATGACGAAGAAATTCGCCGCCCACCCACCACCCACTTTGTAGCCACTGTCGATGACTTAACCGACATGCTCGACCTCGACTCCGAATACATGGACGGTATGGACAACGATGCAGGAGACGAACAGGAACCACTGCTCACAGGGCACCGGACTCCCACTTCATCACATGATGTATACATGATGGACACACCAAAAGAAAACGACGAGGAGGAACGAAAGGACGCAACGAAGGGTTGTCCCCTCGAGAAGCAGTCAAAGCGGCGGCGTAAGCGCCGCCTCGGCAGAAACAATGATCATACACTACACCACAACACCGAATTGGGGGCAATTAACTGCCGGGAGAAATACAAGAATGAGGGCAAACCATCTTCCGAGGATCTTGTTACTGCCGGTAGAAGTACATAACGACGAAGAAACTGCGGGTAGAAGTTAATCAGTAAGGGCATGCGCACTGCCAGTAATAATGTCCACATCTTAGGTCATAAAAACTGCCGGGAGAACTAAACTACGGCTCACTATCTGCCGGGCCTGCCTGTGGCGCGAGCCCAAAATAATATTTGGCCGAAAGGCGCGGTGGCGCGGGAGAGCGCGTGACATTTCCACTCAAAATAATTACAGCCACCGCTCAAAAAAAGAGAAGAATTACAGCCACCACACGACCCGTTCTCCCCCAAATCGAACCCTCTCTAGACCTCCTCCTTGACCGCCGCCGCCGCCCCCTCTGCCGTTGACCACGCCCTCCACCACCACCCCTTTGGTTGACCAGTGCAACCCCATCGGGATCTATGGCGGCGGTGCTTGGATCTCGGCGTCGCCTCCCTTGATACGCCTCTGGTGTGCGAGGTCATTGTCGCCTCCCTCCCTTCGACACCACCACCAGAACTGGTCGACGATGTCGGTCGCCTCCATCTCTTCTTTACAGTCCATCACGCCGACGAGCATAGGCCCCCACCATGGCTTCCTCCCCGCCAACGGCGAGCGTGGTGTCCCATCTCTATTGTGCTGGTACAATACTTTCCTCAGATCCGTCTTGGTGGAAACCCGATGCAGGTGAGATCTTCCTTACCAAGATTGTTAATCTTTTCTTCTCTGCTCGATGAGAACTCATGGTGCGCGTTGTCCAGTTCTCCGTACGAAGGCAGATTTTCCCTTCCAGCGAGTCACTACTGAGCGTGTTCCTTATTGTTTTTTTCCTTTTCCTACCAAATTGATGCAGGTGCTATTAGTGAACGGATTGGAGACTGGTTCTAGCAGTGGTTGGTTTGTTCGAGGAATTCTTGGTGCTCATGATTAGTAAAGGGTTTTAGCCAGGTTAGTGTATATTTCATTTTGGTATCTTAATATGTAAGTATATGTGCCTATTTCATTTGCTTGTATCCATCCTTCTTAGTACATGGATCGGTCTTTATTTATTCCGGTTCAGACATTGCGCAACTGAAGACTGTGTATACTAGTCGAAGGCACGAGCTATGCACGTGTTCTTCACTCACTCATCCGTTTATTTGAGCAACATTTATTTTCAGATGGGAGTAGTATGTATGCTGTTGAGTGTTAAATCCCGTCCAAAGGATTGGCAAGTTGCTGCTTCAAAAATTGGTAGATACAAACAATTAGTGCTCTGTACAAGCTAGTTGTTTATAGAAGGAAGGTTACTCTAGTCATCATTGTTTCCTGATCATAGCCACAGAAGATCTTGAATAGCAGAGTTTCACTAGTGGGCCCATTTGGAGCCGTTAGGATTCCAGAAAGGTCCTGGAGTCGTTTTGGCGCCTGCCCGTACATAGCAAATCTAAGAAATGTCAACCATTAGATCTCTTGGGCATGGTGATGAACGGTGGATATTCATTTTATGGAACAAATCAATGAGTTGTATTTTCTCTGGAGTCTGGGGCTCTGGGCGGACTGCTAATCCAAATTCAAAAAATTATGTACTATAGTAGTAGGGAAATGTAGCGGCAGTGCTCTATAAAGTTTTTGGTGCCACCATTTGGAAGAGCTAAATTTATAGACATGAGTGTGGATTTGATATTAAAAATTTCTCTACAAAAGTAGCTACTTTTCCTGCCCTGATTTACCATCTAGCTACTTGTTTCATAGGAGTTCAATACTGAGGTAACATTTTTTTCTCTCAAACTTGGGCTTGAATGTACCAATGAAGATGCTCTTCACAACTCTAATTCTTGGTGCCAATGGGTATTCTTCCATTTACTATGATTAAGTGCTCTTTGTGCTAATTCTGGATGTTAAAAGAAAACAAACATTGACTAATGAACATGTAGTTGGAATGAACAAGTACCCTTGTTTATCTCCATTGATTGATTGATGTCAGATCATTTAGTTCACTCGTCATCACGCACATATACTTGTACATGTAAGAAAAAAAAATCAGATAGAGAATCTCTTTCTGTCTCTTCTTTGTTTGCTACAAATATAGACTGAAAGTGTAGTACTGCTTCTAGAGTTTAAAGATTTGAACTTGCAAAAGTGTTAGTTCTCTGATATGAAGTTTATTATTTATGTTCTGTGAAAGTTGTTTTCTGAATGTGATATATCCATATATTATATAAAGAACAAGTTCACATCGGTACCAAAAATTATGCTTAAACTTTCATGCCATCTAATAGATAATAGTTTGTGTATACTTTTGAACTTCAAAAGCATTGCAGTAACTACATTGTCACATGAAATTACATATTTTGATAAGCTTCTACAAGATCTTGATATCATTTGTGTTCTATCCCTTGATCCTGTGCTTGAGAAGGTGCTTCCCTAAATTGCACAACTCCGAAAACTTGTACGTGATTTGATTTTCTTCTGATGGTCACACTTACATCCTTCAAGGATCATCCTTATCAGTTATTACAGTAAATTTGTCGATTTAGCGTTGTACTCCCTCGGTTCCAAAATAGATGACCCAACTTTGTACTAACTTTATACAAAGTTGGTTCATCTATTTTGGAACGGAGGGAATAATTGCTATTTGCACTATTAGGAGTATCTCCTGGAAACAAATCTTCTATAGACAAACATGACTAATGTATGTGTGTTGTGTTAGATACCGATTTGGTTATGAGTTACTGCTTTTTGTGGTCATGGGGAAATTAATCATTCCAGGGTATCAACATTGTAGTATTTTGCGCAAATTTGTGAAGTTCAACTCCTTAGTGTCATGGCTCAGGACTAAATGTTCTTGAGTTATCACATCAAAACTTGAGATGTGAAAATCAAACTACTTTTGCTTACTTAATTCTTTTGAGCGTGCATATGAAACAATGGTTATCTATGTCGCTTGCCTGTGCTATCAACTACTGTGATCTATATTTCATACTTATATGCACATTATGCTTGGACATGTGTTGTTTGTGCGAAAGGAAACATCTAGTATTTTGTAATGCTTGAACTTAGGGTAGTCACTCCTTAAATATTTCTCCATTTAATCGAGTATGAACAGTTCTTCAGAACATTTTATCATTTTCATCTTCAGACATCTTGATAGGAAGCACCAGGGAATGTTTGCAGTTACAATTTATATTGTACGTAAAGGACTGTAGATATGCTCTCTGCCAGTGAAAACTTCTAAATGATCTATGCACTATGGCCGCACTGGATACTTCTAAATGACCGCTCACATGTTTTATTAAGTCTTATCAGTATAGGGAGTTCAATAATATTTTGGTGCTAAACAAGCGGATGCTTCAACTGAAAACTAAATTATTAATACACTATAGGAGTTTTACAAGCAAGCTTTGGGTAAAAAGATTTTTGTATTGTGCTGTTTATTCCCATTGGTCGATCGATGTGAGATCATCTAGTTCAACTGTCATCATGCACATATACTGTTACATGGAAGAAAAATAACTAGCTAGAGAACTTATTTATGTCTCCTTTCATTTTGCTGCTAAGACAGACTGAAAGTGGAGTACTCTTCTAGAGTTTAATTGTTATTACATGCTAATTTTATAAGGTTCAGGTCTTCAATCTAGATTTTACTCAATAAGTTACTGTTTCTTAAGAATAACATGAAGCATGGATTCTTATATGTTCCATGTATTATGTCAGGGCAAGTAATTATCAGCTGAGCAAAGGCTACAAGATGCTAGGAGAAGTTTGAATGGAGGCAGAGAGTACACTAGGTAAGTCATATATCCAACCTGAACTTATTTACTCATTTTTTATTTTTGTTCTAGTCTGAGTCCAAAAAGATGGTTTGACAAATGAGGGTGACATTCTGTACACATGTGTGCATCTACCATTCATGCTTGTGAAGCATTTTTTTTTAAAATAAAATTGAATATGGCCAAATTTGGGTTCCAAGTTTTGCCATGCTGTCATGACTTCATATTAGTTTGCCCCCTTCAACAAGTAAAACTATGAACCTGACCATATTTTATTTGGAACATTTAGATGATGTGTCAGAATGAAAACAAAAGGCAACGATGAGAAGGAAACAAACGGCAATCTACTTACATCTGACGTGTAAATTCTAATGTGCCGAAAATTTCTCTTTTCAGGAAATAGAATGGAAAAAGGAAGAGAAGGCAATGCTGAAGCACAAGAGCGAGAGGCTAGCGGAAGTTAAAGCAATATACTATAAGCATTTTGAATGATTAGGGCCTCGTGTTGTTGGGAACATTACAACCATGGGGAAAGCTAATTTTGGTTGCTAGTTTAGCATAGAAGCCACTGTATGCTCATTTTTCTCGTGTGTCGCATCCAAAAACATATGTAATTTTCCTTTTGTTGCACAACACCCTTATATATGGGCGTTTCTAGAAACATATGTATTTGGTCGTTAATTTTATTGAATGAAGTTAAGTTTTACGATGAGGTCCATATGTGAATTATGAAATATTGTCATTTGTCTTGATTTCCTGGAAAAATGAATGCATATTAAATTAGCGATTCGTTGCCCAGATCAATTTGCTTTTTCTAGTGAAATTAATGTGATGGCATATTAACTGCCGGGCAAACAAGCTTGCGCCGGCAGTTACATTGCCACTAATGTAGTTTATATGCCATGGCAATTCTGCCGGGAGAAAATAAACCGCCGGAAAATAAATGTGTGGGGGCAGTATAATTGTCGGGAGAAGTTTATCTACCGGGAGAAGTAATTCCCGGCAGCCGTTCTCGTGGCAGTTCTATCTGCCGGCAGAATTGCTCTGCTGGCAGTTTATCTGCCCTCTTAAGGGGTTTCTCCCGGCAGATTACATGACATTGCATTGGTGTTGTGGTGTAGTGATATAGACCCAGCGTTAGAGCAGGGTCAACCAACACCGGACCACGTCAACACGGAGAATCAAACCGAACAACCTGACTCCGTCAAAGATAATAGTCCGGACGACATCACACCGGACTGACACCCGAAGCAACAGAATGCCGTCAAAGGCTTGTTGCCACCGCGAGGAGTCTAAACATGCAGAAGCAAAGGCTCAAGGCTGCACAAGACACACTCGGAATCAGATGAAGCAAAGTACTCAACACAGCAGCGAAGTACGGCGGTAATCGCCCCACCAAGAGCTACCCAAAGCGGAAGTTGCTACATGAATTCGATGAGGAGGCCTTAGATCCCCCGCAACCAAAAATTAAAATGGCCACCCGACCGGATAGACGACCTCACGGCCAACATAGAGCGGCAAACAACGCCGCACATAAGCCAATACGCGATCCACGCGAGGGCTCGCATCAAAAGGACGGCGCAACCAGATCCATCTATGGACCACGCAAGCGCGCTCCAGCATACGATGCAACACAACAAACATCCGAACACCATGGTACACCCAGATACAGGGGTGCCGCACACCCCCTATGTTTCACCGATGAGGTGCTGGATCATGAATTTCTAGAGGGATTCAAACCCGTAAACATAGAGGCATACGACGGAACAATAGACCCTGGGGTCTGGATTGAGGACTATATCCTCCATATCCATATGGCTCAAGGAGATGATCTCCACGCCATTAAGTATTTACCCCTCAAACTCAAAGGGCCAGCTCGGCACTAGCTTAAAAGCCTTCCCGAAAGCTCCATTGGTAGCTGGGAAGAGCTCGAAGACGCTTTTCAGGCAAATTTTCAAGGGACTTATGTCCGACCTCCGGATGCGGACGATTTAAGTCATATAACTCAACAGCCCAGAGAGTCGGCCCGAGAGCTTTGGAACATGTTTCTTACTAAAAAAAACTAAATAGTCGACTGTCCGGACGCTGAAGCCTTGGCAGCTTTTAAGCATAGCATCCGCGACAAATGGCTTGCCAGACACCTCGGCCAAGAAAAACCAAGAACAATGGTAGCATTAACAAGCCTCATGACCCGCTTTTGCGCGGGTGAGGACAGCTGGCTAGCCAGATGCAGCACCAGCGACCCAAGTACATCCGAAGTTAGAGATGGAAACGGGAAATCACGACGCAGCAAAAATAATAAGCGCCGAAATAAAGAAGACATCCCGAAGAGCACGGCGGTAAATGTCGGATTCAAAATCTCTCGGCCAGGTCAGCAAAAGCCGCCGTCTAAAGGCGCCAGAGATGAACTATCCAGCCTAAACAAAATTCTGGACCAAATATGTCAGATCCATAGCACCCCCGATAAACCTACAAATCATACCCACCAAGAATGTTGGGTCTTCAAGCAGTCCGGCAAGCTCAACGCCGTACACAAGGGGGAGGATACACCAAGCGAAGATGAGGATGAGCCTCGCAAGCAAAGCACTAGGGAACAGAAAAAATTTCCACCAGAAGTCAAAACAGTAAACGTGTTACACGTTATAAAGGGGAGAAACAAAGCGGCACTCCCAGAGAAATATGCCCAAAGGCCTATCAGTGCGGAGTCCTGCCACTGGTCGTCTCAACCGATCACTTTCGACCATCGGGATTACTCAGCAAGTATCCAGCGTGCAGGATGGGCTGCCTTGGTATTAGACCCAATAATTGACGGATACTACTTCACACGAGTCCTGATGGATGGTGGCAGCAGTCTAAACCTGATATATCAGGACACAATCCGCAAAATCGGCGATAGACCCAACGAAAATTTGCCACTGCAATACTACCTTTAAAGGAGTAACGCCAGGCCTAGGGGCTCATTGCACGGGCTCCCTGCTACTAGAGGTTATATTCGGCTTCCCCGATAACTTCCGTAGCGAAAATTTAACCTTCCACATTGCTCCGTTCCAAAGTGGCTATCAAGCACTACTTGGACGCGAAGCTTTCGCTCGCTTTAATGCAATACCTCACTACGCTTCCCTTACGCTTAAGATGCCCAGTCCACGTGGCATCATTACAGTAAATGGAAATATTGAGCGATCCCTGCGCGCTGAAGATAGTGCGGCTGCCTTGGCAGCCGCACACTAAAACGGCCTCACCAACTAAAGCATTCGATAGGTCGTCAAGACCACACTACTAGCAAAAGGGCTATAGATGGGATTGACACTAATGGCGCACCGGACAAGCGGTGCACCATTAGTATATACTAATGGCGCACCATCTTCTGATACGCCATTAGAGTTGAAACTACTAATGGCGCACCCGGCCCAGGGTGCGCCATTAGTATCATTTTTTTTTTGAAATAGTGCGCCTGTCCAAACATACTAATGGCGCATCCAGACACAGTGCGCCATTACTAGTTGTAACTAGTAATGGCGCACCTGTCAGAAAGTGCGCCACTAATGTTGTTTTTTTATTATATTTTTTATTCCTTTTTTTGCAAAACTACTAATGGCGCACTATTCCACCGTGCGCCATTACTAGTTTAAACTAGCAATGGCGCACTATGGAGCAGTGATGGGGTTATGTACCTAGGGTAGGGTCATGGACCTGATCCAAGTAACTTACCCCAGGACATCCTTAGAAGAGGTCGCCTTCCAGTCGACCAACGAGGATTCACTCGACTGTCCTGAAGGACTCGACCACGAAGACTCACTCGACCACCAGGAGGTCAAGAGGCACTCTGCACTGCAACGGCCTGTAATCAAGTAGACTTTATGATAGTAAAGGCACTTTATGTGGGGCGTTACCAGTAACGCCCCAGACTTAACTCACCTTAAACCCTCTCCTACGTGGGCTGGCTGGGGTCCTGGTGCACTCTATATAAGCCACCCCCCTCCACAGGCAGAGGGGTTCGGCACCTTGTAATTCATACATTCATAATCCACTCGACCGCCTCCGGGCTCCGAGACGTAGGGCTGTTACTTCTTCCGAGAAGGGCCTGAACTCGTACATCCTTTGTGTTTACAACCTCTCCATAGCTAGGACCTTGCCTCTCCATACCTACCCCCCACTCTACTGTCAGGCTTAGAACCACGACAGTTGGCGCCCACCGTGGGGCAGGTGTTTTAGCGATTCTGTGGAGAAGTTGCGATTCTTCCGAGTACTCTCATCATGGTGTCTGCTGGAGTTTTGGTCGAGGGTCAAGAGATCCGTCTCGGCACCCTCACCTTCATCGCCGACGACTCCGCATGGCTCCAGGAGGCTCCACTCGACGTAGACGCGCTCCCCGTCCGCGGTGCGACGCATTTTCGCGCATGTGTCCGCGGCGTTCTGCTACGGCAACCGTCGACCCAGTATCGGTCGGTTCCTCCATCGTCCACCCTCCCGGTCTCCCGCCAGCGCAAGCGCTCGGGCCGGTCGAGGCTTCAGCGATGGGTGAGTCACGCGGTGGCTCGCCAATCGGCCACTACACAAGTTGCGGCAATCGAGCCCAACGAATCTCTCTACGGCTTGTTCGATCAGTCGACTGGCTCCGGAGAGACTGCATCCGAGTGCGGAAGCAGTGATCCAGCGGCGGAAATCTTTATGGTCGACGGGCCCCACAGCCCTCCTGGCTTCGCCCGTGGTGGTGGAGCAGGTGACGGCGGCGACCCTGCACGAGACTACGAAGAGTACCAGCCCGAGCCACTCGACTCTCTGCAAAGAGAAGAGCTTCGCCGCAGGAACGAGGATCCCCTGCGTATTCCCATCGCAGGAGAAACCCCCGAGGCTCGTGCCTTGGAGGAGGCGCGTCTGGCCAATTTGGCCGAGCGCACTCGACTGGAGAACCTTCAGCGAGCACTCGACGAGCGCGCGCGGCAACGAGTTCCCGACACCAGTCGACGTCAACTCTTCCCGCCGACTCAGGTATATCGAACCCCAATTCAGAATTTAGCAGCTGCGACCCGTATAGCAGAGTCCATTCAGCCTTCGCAGTCGGAAGCTGGCAGAGGTTTGCTGCAAATCAGGGATCTGCTCCGGGCGGCAGGAGATCAGAATTCAGCCGTGTCTCAGTCGCGCAACAGAATTCACAGTCGATCTGTCACTGTGAATACGGTTCAGTCGGCTCACAGCCCCAGATCGCCTCCGCGGCGCGAAGGGCGTGAGAATCGGCGAGATCAATATGGCGACAGACTCGACCGAGATGATAGGCGTCGAGTGCCCTATTCCCCTCCGAGGGGTGGGTCTTACGCTCCTCGGCAGCCAGATGATAGGCGTCAGTACAGTACAGGGCGTAGGGTTCCAGTTGACCCCAGAGAGCCAGGCTTCGACGCGCGATCCATTATCGTGCAAGGGTTGGTCGACCGGAACAGAGCCCATCGAGGCGCACTCGACAGAGATGTACCCACGAGCAGTCGAGTACATGTTTCTGGTCCTGAATGTTTCAGCAGAGCTATCAGAGCCGCAGTTATCCCCCCCCCAATTTCAGGTTGGCAACAGGAGTCAGCAAGTTCACTGGTGAGTCTAAGCCTGAAACTTGGCTTGAAGACTACCGAGTGGCAGTTCAGATCGGTGGTGGGAACGACGAGGTGGCCATGAAGCATTTGCCCCTCATGTTGGAAGGTTCTGCCAGGGCATGGTTGACTCAATTACCTCCTAGCAGCATTTACACTTGGGAAGATCTGCCCCGAGTGTTCGTCAGAACGTTTGAAGGGACTTGCAAGCGACCAGCGGGATTGACAGAGTTGCAAGTCTGCGTGCAGAAAACTAATGAGACTCTCAGAGAGTATATTCAGAGGTGGATCACTTTGCACCACACTGTGGAAAATGTCTCTGATCATCAGGCAGTATGCGCCTTCAAAGACGGCGTCAAGAACAGAGAACTGAGTTTGAAATTTGGTCGAACCGGTGACATGACCTTGAGTCGGATGATGGAGATTGCTACCAAGTACGCCAACGGCGAAGAAGAAGACCGACTCCGAAGCGGCAAGCACAAGCCGAGTCAGTCGGAAAAAGGAAACACCAGTCGGAAACAGAAGCGGAAGGCTGAACCGGCAGCTCCTGGAGAGGCTCTGGCCGTGACTCAAGGAAAGTTTAAGGGGAAACCAAAAGGATCCTGGAACCCCAAGAAGGTAAAGGATAAAGAGGGGAACGACGTGATGGATATGCCGTGTCACATTCACACGAAGAAAGATGAAGAGGGGAATATCATTTACCCAAAGCACACCACTCGCCAATGTCGACTCCTGATCCAGCAGTTTCAGGGAAAACAGTCTAAGGACAAGGAGAAGGAGTCGGACAAGGCCGAAGACAAAGAGGACAGTGAGGGAGGATATCCGCATATCAACTCCACTCTGATGATCTTTGCAGATGTGGAAAGCAGAAGTCGACTGAAAGTGATTAACCGAGAGGTGAACATGGTTACCCCAGCAAAGGCAAATTATCTGAAGTGGTCTCAAACACCCATCACATTCGACCAATCTGATCACCCGACTCATATTGCCACCCCCGGGAGGCAAGCTTTGGTGGTCGATCCAGTTGTCGAAGGCACTCGACTGACAAAGGTGCTGATGGATGGTGGAAGTGGGCTGAACTTATTGTATGCAGACACATTGAAAGGTATGGGCATTCCGATGTCCCGACTGAGCACTAGTAACATGAGCTTCCATGGAGTTATACCAGGGAAGAAGGCCGAGTCACTCGGCCAGATAGCTTTGGACGTAGTGTTTGGTGATTCGAAGCATTTTCGCAAAGAAAAGTTGACGTTTGAGGTCGTGGATTTTCAAAGTGCATATCATGCCATTTTGGGGAGACCAGCCTATGCACGGTTCATGGCTCGACCACGTTACGTGTACCTCAAACTGAAGATGCCCGGTCCCAAAGGTGTGATCATTGTCACCGGTGATAGGAAAAAGGCAGAGGAGTGCTTTCAGAAGGGCTCCAAGATTGCCGATTCCCAAGTGACAGCGGTCGAGTTCGAAGAATACAAGCAAAACGCAGATCCGAGTGACTTGCTGCGATCCAAAAAGCCCGCCACAGAGTCTGCATTCCAGTCGTCCGGTGAGACGAAGCCTGTTCACATTCACCCGACCGACCCCGAAGCAGCTCCGACCCGCATCTCCACAACACTCGACCCAAAATAGGAAGAAGCGCTCATCCAGTTCCTCCGTGAGAACTGGGACATTTTTGCATGGAAGCCCGCTGACATGCCAGGTGTTCCCAGGGGACTGGCTGAGCATCGCCTAAGAGTCGACTCGTCTGCAAAGCCAGTCAAAGAGCATCTTCGGCGGTCCGCCGTCCAGAAGAGAAAGGCCATCGGTGAAGAAGTGGCTCGACTGTTGGCGGCAGGATTTATCCGAGAGATATACCACTCCGAGTGGCTCGCTAATGTCGTCATGGTTCCTAAGAAGGACAAGTCGCTCCGAATGTGCATTGATTTCAAGCACATCAACCGGGCCTGCCCGAAAGATCACTTTCCTCTCCCTCGCATAGATCAAATTGTTGACTCGACCGCGGGATGCGAGAGGTTGTCTTTTTTAGATGCTTACTCCGGGTACCACCAGATCCGTCTGTACGGGCCCGATGAGGTAAAAACAGCTTTCATCACTCCATTCGGGTGCTTCTGCTATACCACCATGCCATTCGGCCTCAAGAATGCCGGAGCCACATTTATGCGAATGATTCAGAAGTGTCTACTCACCCAAATCAGTCGGAATGTGGAAGCTTATATGGATGATATTGTTGTCAAGTCACGAAAAGGTTCCGACCTGCTCGCTGACCTCGCCGAAACATTTGCCAACCTCAGAAGGTATGATATCAAGCTCAATCCATCAAAGTGCACATTTGGAGTTCCTGGTGGCAAGTTACTCGGTTTTCTCGTTTCCGAACGGGGAATCGACGCTAACCCAGAGAAGATTGGCACTATTCTCCGAATGAAACGCCCTGTGCGAGTGCACGATGTCCAGAAGCTTACTGGATGCTTGGCCGCATTAAGTCGATTCATCTCACGACTCGGTGAAAAGGCACTGCCTCTTTACCGACTGATGAAGAAGGCTGACAAGTTCGAGTGGACTCCAGAAGCTGATGCAGCGTTTGCCGAGCTAAAAGCTCTGCTCTCCACCCAGCCGGTGCTTGCTGCTCCAATCAGCAAAGAGCCTCTGTTGCTCTACATCGCAGCCACAGGAAAAGTTGTCAGTACTGTGCTAACGGTCGAGCGGGAAGAAGAAGGAAAAGCTCTCAAAGTTCAGCGCCCAGTGTATTATTTGTCTGAAGTCTTGACTCCATCCAAGCAGGGATATCCTCATTATCAGAAGCTTGTGTATGGAATATACATGACCACGAAGAAGGTTGCTCATTATTTCTCTCACCATTCCATCACAGTCGTCAGCGACGCTCCACTATCAGAGATTTTGCACAACAGAGACGTAACTGGTCGAGTGGCCAAATGGGCGATTGAACTTCTTCCCCTTGATATCAAGTTTGAGGCAAAGAAAGCCATTAAGTCCCAGGCGATAGCAGATTTCCTCACCGAGTGGATTGAACAACAGCAGCCGACTGAAGTTCACTCGGAGCATTGGACCATGTTTTTCGATGGCTCTAAGATGTTGAATGGTTCCGGTGCTGGGGTTGTCCTGGTTTCCCCCAGAGGAGATAAGCTCAGATATGTGCTCCAGATTCACTTTGATTCCTCCAACAATGAGGCAGAATATGAGGCCCTCCTATATGGGTTGCGCATGGCCATTTCACTCGGCGTCCGTCGCCTAATGGTCTATGGCGACTCGGATTTAGTGGTCAATCAGGTGATGAAAGAGTGGGACGTGAGAAGCCCAGCCATGACTGGATACTGCAGTGCAGTGAGGAAGCTGGAGAAAAAGTTCGAGGGGTTGGAGCTCCATCATATACCCCGACTGAAAAATCAAGCAGCTGATGATCTAGCAAAGATAGGTTCCAAGAGAGAAGCCATTCCGAGTGGTGTGTTCTTGGAGCATATACACACTCCGTCAGTCAAAGAAGATCCTTTCACCGAAGAAACTCCGCAGCCCAAGGGCGCCACAGATCCGACTGAAGTTGAAATCCCAGCGGTGGTCGACTTGATCATGGAGGTTTTGGTGGTCATTCCCGACTGGACGATTCCGTATGTCGCATATATCTTGAGGAAAGAACTTCCGGAGGATGAGGAAGAGGCTCGACAGATCGTCCGTCGATCTAAGGCCTTTACCGTAGTCAAAGGACAATTATACAGAGAAAGCGCGACTGGAGTCGGTCAGAAGTGCATAACACCAGAAGAAGGTCGACTCATCCTCAATGATATTCACTCGGGGACCTGTGGTCATCACGCGTCCTCTCGGACCATCGTGGCCAAAGCATACCGAGCCGGATTTTACTGGCCCAAGGCGAATGAGATGGCAAAAGAGATAGTAGATAAGTGCGAGGGATGTCAGTTCTACTCGAATATGTCGCACAAGCCTGCGTCAGCTTTGAAGACCATCCCGCTCGTCTGGCCTTTTGCAGTTTGGGGGCTGGACATGATCGGTCCTTTGAGAACAGGACGAAGTGGCTTCACGCATTTACTGGTGGCAGTCGACAAGTTCACCAAGTGGATCGAGGCTAAACCAATCAAGAGCCTTGACACCGGTACTGCTGTTAGCTTCATCAGGGAACTAATATTCAGATATGGAGTCCCGCACAGCATCATTACGGATAATGGGTCGAACTTTGACTCGGAGGAATTCAGAGCTTTCTGCGACTCCCAGGGCACACGGGTCGACTACGCATCAGTCGCCCATCCGCAGTCGAATGGACAAGCAGAGCGAGCTAATGGACTGATTCTCAAGGGACTGAAGCCTCGACTGATGCGTGATCTCAAACACGCGGCTGGAGCTTGGGTCGACGAACTTCCATCTGTACTCTGGGGACTGCGGACCACGCCTAATCGGTCGACCGGAAGAACTCCATTCTTCTTGGTCTATGGAGCTGAAGCGGTCTTGCCGAGTGATCTTCTCCACAATGCTCCTCGAGTTGAAATCTACAACGAAGCAGAAGCTGAACAAGCGCGGCAGGATGCAGTCGACCTTTTAGAGGAAGAAAGGGAGATGGCTCTGATCCGGTCGACCATCTACCAACAAGATCTGCGGCGTTTCCACGCCCGAAACGTGAGAGGTCGAGCCTTCCAGGAAGGGGATTTGGTTCTCCGAGTGGATCAGCACAAACCACACAAGCTTGCTCCTTCTTGGGAAGGCCCCTTCATCGTCACCAAGGTTCTCCACAACGGGGCGTACCGTCTTTACAACGTCAAGCATAATATCGACGAGCCCCGAGCTTGGAACGCGGAGCTACTCCGCCCGTTTTACACTTAAGCTTTATCACTCGGATGAGTTGCAATAAAATACTTCTGTAGTTCATGGACCTCAAAATAATAAGCGTCATAGTTCCTCCATAATATCTGTCACTTTTTATTTTTTGTCCAATGAAATTCCCCTCAGTGGGTGACTTAGCTGCGAATCCGTTTAGCCTAAGTTTGTAAAAATCCTACCGAGTGGTGAGCCAGACTCCCACTCGGAGGCTTAGCCGCGAATCCGTTTCGCCTAAGTTATCAAAATCCTACCGAGTGGTGAGCCAGACTCCCACTCGGAGGCTTAGCTGCGAATCCGTTTCGCCTAAGTTATAAAAATCCTACCGAGTGAAGAGCAACCCTCTCACTCGGGGGCTTAGCTGCAGTCCAAGCACTCGCCTAAGTTGTGAAAATCCTACCGAGTGGTAAGCCAGCCTTCCACTCGGAGGCTTAGCTGCAGCCTCGTGCTCGCCTTAGTTATAAAAATCCTACCGAGTGAAGAGCAACCCTCTCACTCGGGGGCTTAGCTGCAGTCCAAGCACTCGCCTAAGTTGTGAAAATCCTATCGAGTGGTAAGCCAGCCTTCCACTCGGAGGCTTAGCTGCAGCCTCGTGCTCGCCTAAGTTATAAAAATCCTACCGAGTGAAGAGCAACACTCTCACTCGGGGGCTTAGCTG
>NC_041384.1:60088891-60098967 GCF_002162155.2 Triticum dicoccoides | reverse complement strand
GAGTGAAGAGCAACCCTCTCACTCGGGGGCTTAGCTGCAGTCCAAGCACTCGCCTAAGTTGTGAAAATCCTACCGAGTGGTAAGCCAGCCTTCCACTCGGAGGCTTAGCTGCAGCATCGTGCTCGCCTAAGTTATGAAAATCCTACCGAGTGAAGAGCAACCCTCTCACTCGGGGGCTTAGCTGCAGCCCAGTGCTCGTCTAAGTGGACTAAAGAATAAATCGATTGCAGCACAGGCACCTTGCCTTGAACCTGCAAAAGACATTCCGAGCCGAAGGCAATCGTATTCAAGCACCGAATCCAAGTTTGAATCGACATCTAAAGGAACCGAAAGTGCTCAGGCGTCAAGCCTGTTAAGGTTTGTCGGTTACAATTTCACTCGGCATACCGAGGCAAATTTAAAGCATCGAGCCAGAAGAAGTTTTTTACCCCTCCCGTGGAGGGCTGGAAGGTGCAACAAATTCATCAAGGTCAATCCCGTCGGCGATCCGAGTGGCAGCTGCAAGGAAAGTTTCCATAAAGGATCTGAAGTCGTGCTTCTTGGTATTGGCCACCCGAAGGGCCGCCAGCTTCTCTTCTCGCGCATCTTTGCAGTGGACTCGGGCCAGACACAGAGCGACATCTGCACCACACCGAGCCGAGGACTTCTTCCACTCCTGCACTCGACCAGGGATCGTGTTCAAGCGGGCCATCAGCGACTCAAGGTCATTCTGAAGTGTCTCCTCAGGCCAGAGCGTCGAGTCGATGCGAGATGTGGCGGCCTTCAGCCTTGCGAGATAGTCCACGACAGCTGCAACACGAGACTCCAGTCGGAAAACATCCATGGCAACTTCGTCGTTCACCGGAGAATTGACGGGGTCAAGGTTTGGCTCCAGTCGGCTGGTTTCTTCTTCAAAGTTTTGACAAAATTCTGCAAGGGTGATCACTAAGTCAAGGAGATAGTCGAATGGAAAAAGCCACAATTGGAAATATTTGCCAAACATGGAGGTTTACCTTCAAGCATAAGGAACAAATTTTTGGCAAGGCCGCTCAGGAAGGCCTCCAGTTCAGTTTTCTTCTCAGTCAATTTGCTGACTTGGTCGGTCAGGGCAGCTTTGTCAGTTTTCAGTCGACTGACCTCCTTGTTGGCAATCCCAAGAGCAGCTTTCAGATTGGTATTGTCTTGTTCGAGCTTGGTAACTGAAGCTAACTTCTCGTCAGCAAGCTTGATCTTCTCAGCTAGCTCAAGGTCTTTCTTCTGCTGGGCCTCCCTTACCTTACCTGCAAGTTACAGCAAGATCAGATGCTGAAACAAGCAAGGGGAAAAGCAGTCGTCAGGGTCTCACCAAACATACCTTCGGTCTCCTCCTTTGCCTTTGTCAGCTTCTCCTGAACCAGCCTCAAGCTCAGCTCGACTTGAGTATGTTTTTGTTCCAGCTCTGAGTAGCGAGCCACAAGATCACAGGAGTTCTGTGAAGAACCAATCGACTAAATGTCAAATATAATTCACTTCCGAGTGAAAAAGGGATAAACACACGTTTCTAAGACTACAGCCAAATACAAGCATTCGACCGTAGTCTCGGGGACTACACCCAGTGGGTGCACTCAGCGTGCCCCCACTAATCCTGTTGAAGACAAAGTCGACCAGTCGATCTCAAAAAAAAAAATGTGCGAGATGCATTCTCTAAGACTGTGATCAACTGCAAGCAGTCGACCACAGTCTCGGGGACTACACCCAGTGGGTGCACTCAGCGTGCCCCCACCGGTTTGTGAAATCCAGTCGACCAGTCGACTGACAGAAAGATTGACATTATAAAGCCTAAGGCCGACTGCCAGCAGTCGACCTTAGCCTTGGGGACTACACCCAGCGGGTACACTCAGCGTGCCCCCGCTAACACGGAGTTTATTCGACACACCCAGTGGGTGATTACTATAAATTCCGGAAAAGAAAAGTTTTTGGTAGCATATCCAACAGAACAAACAGCGGTCGACTGACCTGGACATTGATTTGGAGGGCAGAGCTGGCGTCATAAGCTGCCTGTCTCACATCCCGGATAGTCTTCAACTGCTCCATCATGAGTCCCGCCTGGCGTATTGCCTCCTTCGCTGCGCCAGCTTGGTCCTCTGGGACGTGGTGCGTCGTGAAGAGGGAGGGCTGCTGAGCACTCGTCAGTGGATTTGCGAAGGACACCGTGTGTCGAGTGATGTTCTCTTCTTCCACAGTCAGAATCTCAGGTGCCGTCACATCCTGAGGCACCTTACTGGCGGACGCTTTCCGACTCCTCCTGCGTGCCAGTGTTTCTTCATCCTCGTCGTCATCAGGGAGATTGATAACAGTATTGGGTGGAGCTGCGGAGAAGAATCAGGATCAGAGATCGCGAGTCAGTCGACTAAGAACGATGTTAAGAATACAGTACCTGGGTTCGAAGTTGCTGCATCCTCCATCTCGTGGTCATCTGCCCGGGCCGAGGTCTCAGAAGTAGCAGCACTGCAACTCCAAAGGATCGGTCGACTAACTTCAGCGTCGACCAGAGATAAAGTTCGCACAGAATAAGAAAATATGAGCAGCACAATTACCCTGATATGGTGGGGATGGACACCTTCATCTTCGGCAGGAGCTTGGTCGGCTTTGGCGGAGCCCCCCTAAGCTGCTTCGGCGCCTTTTCAGTCGGCGCTGGAGAAGTGGTCCTAGGGCGCTTGGTCGACTGCGTCGCAACCCCCTTGCCACGTTCAGTCGAAGGGTCGTGGACGAGCTTCGACCGCCTTTCCGAGCGCGGTGGCACGACCTCCTCCTCTTCCTCCTCGTCTTCGGCATCATCATCATCGCCGTCGTCATCATCATCGTCGTCGTCGTCCCCTGCAACGTCCGAGTCCCATTCCTCCTCATCCTGACTCTCGCCCCCACTCGCCTCACCCTCCTCAGTCGGAGTTTGTGCCCCGTTGGGCATCGAGTACAGCTCGGTGAGGGCCTAGCAGATATCAAGACAATGATCAGTCGACCAGTCGGCAGAGTAAACAGAGATGAATGCGACAAGAATGCAGTGGAGAGCAGGGCAAGTGTACCTTATTTGGATCACTGTTGTGGTCGAGTGGAGGAATCCTTCTGGCTCCGTGTGGGTTGTCCTTGTTTCCGGTGACGGCTGCCATCCATCTTTCCAGAGTGGCATCGTCGACTGCTTCTGGATGGACTCTAGTCTCGTCTTCGGTCCCACAGTACAACCACATGCAGTGGCTCCTGAACTGGAGGGGCTGGATGCGACGCCTGAGGAAGACCTCCAGGAGATCCATACCCGTCACTCCCTCCCGAACCAACTGCACCACGCGCTCCATCAACATCTTCACGTCAGCTTTCTCCTCCGGAATCAGCTTCAGAGGGGAAGGCTTGCGCACTCGGTCCATGGTGAACGGAGGGAGTCCACTCGACTGCCCTGGCGTCGACTGGACCTGGCAGTAGAACCAAGTCGACTGCCAGCCTCTGACGGACTCGGGAAAGGTCATGGGCGGGAAGGTGCTCTTATTCCTCACCTGAATCCCCAGGCCTCCGCACATTTGGACGACTCGGGTTTTTTCATCACCTGGGCTCGCCTTCTTCATGGTCTGAGATCGACACGTGAATATATGTTTGAACAAACCCCAGTGCGGTCGACAGCCCAAGAAACCCTCACACATGGACAGGAACGCGGCAAGATAGGCAATGGAGTTTGGGGTAAAGTGGTGGAGTTGCGCTCCGAAGAAGTTCAAAAAGCCACGAAAGAAAACACTCGGTGGCAAGGAAAACCCGCGATCAACATGGGTGGCCAAAAGCACACACTCACCCTCTTCTGGCTGGGGCTGCCACTCCTTCCCCGGAAGCCTCGCAGCTCCGTGGGGGATCAAGCCCTCGTTGGCCATGTCGAGGAGGTCGTTCTCCGTGATAGTCGACTGGATCCAGTCTCCTTGGACCCAGCCCTTCGGCAGGCGGGATCTGGACGAGGACCCTCCGCGGCTGGTGGACCTTCCTTTCGCCTTCTCCGACGCCGACGCCTTCTTTGCACGCTCCAGCGCCACCGTCTTCTCCTTGGCCATGGTCGCCGGCGAGATGCGCGAAGGGAAGTGGTGCGGGGGCGAGAGCAAGCACGCTGAGCAGGGAGGAAGGAAGCAGAGAGAGAGGGAGAATGCTAAGGCGCAGCACAGAAATCCTCGCCGGGCACATTTATAAGGTCCCTTCCGAGTGGATGACAGGTGGGCCCGGTCGATCTAATCATATCTGGAACAGTTATGCAGACGGGATACGTGGCGAAAAAGGCGGCACGGAGATCGAGGCGTCCATGCCCCGTCCCATCCGAACGCCGCGGTCCGCCCCGCTTCGCGCGCGCCCCAAAATTTCGCATCCCGCGGAATCCGCGAGCAACAAATCAGTCTGTCAGGCGCGGTGTTTTCGGCGATCCGTCGCTCGGAGATCGTCGAAGCCTGAAAGATCACTCGACGCAAAAACAGAATGGATCAAGTCGACTGAAGGCAAGTCGTTTCCTGTCGACAAAGGAATTCTTTGGTCCAGAACAGCGCACAACCGGAGCACAAAGATTAATCGGAAACGACATCAACTCCTTCTTCACTCGAAGCCTCAATCCATTCGGGGGCTAATGATGGGGTTATGTACCTAGGGTAGGGTCATGGACCTGATCCAAGTAACTTACCCCAGGACATCCTTAGAAGAGGTCGCCTTCCAGTCGACCAACGAGGATTCACTCGACTGTCCTGAAGGACTCGACCACGAAGACTCACTCGACCACCAGGAGGTCAAGAGGCACTCTGCACTGCAACGGCCTGTAATCAAGTAGACTTTATGATAGTAAAGGCACTTTATGTGGGGCGTTACCAGTAACGCCCCAGACTTAACTCACCTTAAACCCTCTCCTACGTGGGCTGGCTGGGGTCCTGGCGCACTCTATATAAGCCACCCCCCTCCACAGGCAGAGGGGTTCGGCACCTTGTAATTCATACATTCATAATCCACTCGACCGCCTCCGGGCTCCGAGACGTAGGGCTGTTACTTCTTCCGAGAAGGGCCTAAACTCGTACATCCTTTGTGTTTACAACCTCTCCATAGCTAGGACCTTGCCTCTCCATACCTACCCCCACTCTACTGTCAGGCTTAGAACCACGACAAGCAGTGCGCCATTAGTATGTTTTTTTTGCAAAACTACTAATGGCGCACCACCAGAAGGTGCGCCATTAGTAACCTGGATTACTAAATGGCGCATTTAGAGTTGGTGCGCCATTAGTAAGTGGGCAGCAACAAGATATTTTGGACAGCATGTCCTACCCACACTCACTTTCTCCCCACTTCATTCTCTCCACCTCCTCCTTGTCTCGGGTGCCTCCTCTTTTTCACCTCATTTCCACCATAGATTCATTCAATTTAAGTGGTTAAGTTACCTTGTTTTGGTAGGTAAGTAAGGGGGAAGCTATATTTATGTTGTTCTCCCTACAACAATGTGCACATGCACTTTTTATGGCCTAGCTAGATCTATGTATGTTCGTGGTGTTTCATATGTTTGTGGTGTTGCATATGTGTTTGTGTTTGGAGGTGTACCGGTATTTGAAATGCGGTAGTTGCCAATATTTTGCCGGAATGTTGATTCATTTCCGCTTCGGCGAGAATTTTGGCATTAAGCATTCTTTTTGGTCCTATTCTTAGGGAAAGTCATGCCAAATTTTTTCTTGGTTCTAAAATATTGTTTTGCTCTACCCCGCAGGCGACCATGGTCCGCACGATGACCGAAGGCATCGTGAATAGGTTTTTGAGGTCCGCGAAGGCCGAGATGCTTCAAAAGAATGAGACGGAGATAAGATGTCTGTGTCGAAGATGCAAGCTGAAGAGCCTTCTTGCGGACCCGGATTCCGGGCAGGTGCGGGACCACATGCTCTTGCGTGGTTTCATGGATGGCTATCGGTGGCAAGGTGATGAAGATGACTATGAAGTCGTCCATGGGGGCCGGGCAAGAAATGAGGAAGGGCAGCAAGACAACCACCGCGGCTCGGGCGGGCGAGAAGACGAAGAATCCCCAGGAGATGATCATGACGGTGATGCTGTACACAGTCATCATGTAGAAGATGCAGGACATGATGATGAGGAAGATGCCGGAGCAGACGACGGGCATGATCATGATGATGAGGAAGATCCGGCGGAGCAGACGACGCTGGACCATCGATGGGCTGGGTGCAGGACCCTCATATTCAAGAGCTGCTTCTCAAGCAGAGGGATAACGCAAGGGCTGCCGCCCGAGAGAAAGCCAAGATGGATCAACTTGAGTTAGACGCGGTTACTCCATTGTATGAAGGATGCAGGCCCGAGGATACCCGCCTGAAAGTAACGCTCATGGCTCAGGAGATGAAGGTAAAACACAAAATGACCGACGCATGCTTCAACGAGAACATGTCATTCTGGCACGAACGTCTTCCCAAGGGGAACAAGTGCCTGACCAGTTTGGAGGAGGCGAAGAAAATCGTGTGTCCTCTGGATTTACCGCACGTGAAATACCATGTGTGCATGAACAATTGCATCATTTATCGGGACGAGCACGTGGAGTCTACCATATGTCCGGTGTGCGGCGTCACTTGATACAAGAAGAGGAAGAAAGCTCCTCGAAAAGTGGTGTGGTACTTTCCGATCACTCCTCGTCTGCAGCGGTATTTCGCGGACCCTAAGGTAGCAAAGCTCCTGCGTTGGAACGCGGATAGGGAGGAGAAGAAGTGAGAAGATGACGCAAATGATCCGGAGATAGATAAAAAAGACAAGATGCTGAGTCACCCTAAGGATGCGAGCCAGTGGAAAGCGTTGAACTTCGAATACCCAGAATTTGGGAAGGATCCAAGGAACATCGTGCTGGGCGCGAGCACCGATGGAGTCAATCCGTTTGGCAGCCAGAGAAGCACACATAGCACCTGGCCTGTGTTTGTGTGGATGTACAACCTTCCCCCCTGGTTGTGCATGAAGAGGAAGTACATTCACATGAGTATGCTAATTGAAGGGACGAAACAACCAGGGAACGACATCAATCTGTATCTGGGGCTGCTGAAGGAGGAGCTAGACACACTGTGGAAAACACCAGCCAATACGTGGGACGCCGCAGAGAAAGAATATTTCCCTATGAGAGCCGCACTGCTCACGACGGTGCATGACTATCTCGGTTACGGATATCTCGCGGGGCAGGTAGTCCACGGATTTTCTGGATGCGTAAGGTGCATGGATGACACAACGTATCGCTAGCTAGATAGAGATCCCGGGTCTTCGAAAACCGTGTTCATGGGACATAAGGTGGCTTCGCGACGATGACCCGTGGAGGAAACGCAAGGATCTGTTCGATGGTGAAACCGAACCCCGAAAACGCCCGTGTACGAGGAGCAGCGAGGAAATAGACAAGCTGTTGAAAAATTGGAAAGACTGCCCACTACCGGGAAAGAAGCAAAAGGCGCCAGAGCCAGGAAAGAAGAGAAAGGCGCCAGAGCCGCTGCTGAAGGTATGGAAAACGAGGTCTGTTTTCTGGGACTTGCCGTACTGGAAGATCCACCGTGTGCCTCACAGCCTTGATGCCATGCATATCATGAAGAATGTGTGTGAGAGTCTGCTTGGTACCCTGCTCAACATGCCAGAGAGGACCAAAGATGGGCCGAAAGCAAGGGCAGACTTGAAATCAATGGGCATCAGGCAGGAGCTTCACGCTATATATGATGATGATGATGATGATGATGATGATGATGAGACGAAGCAGGAAACAGAAAGTCGTCGCAAAGGCAAGAAGACTGGAAATGACTACCCTCCCGCATGCTTCACTCTAAGTCAGGAGGAGATCGAGCAGTTTTTCACCTGCCTCCAAGGAGTAAAACTTCCTTACGGTTATGCAGGGAAGATAAGCAGATACCTAGACCCAGCGAAGCAGAAGTTCAGCGGGATGAAGTCTCACGACTGTCACGTGCTGATGACGCAGATACTTCCAGTTGCAATCCGTGGGATCATGGACGCGCACGTCCGTGAAACGCTATTTGGCCTATGCAACTTTTTCGACGTCATCTCTTGGAAGTCGATTGGCGTGAGGCAACTCAGAAGGCTACAGGAAGAGATCGTGGTGATACTATGCGAGCTTGAGATGTACTTCCCGCCCACATTCTTCGACGTTATGGTGCATCTGCTGGTCCATATAGTGGAGGATATCATCCAGCTCAGGCCGACGTTCCTGCACAGCATGATGCCGTTCGAAAGGATGAATGGTGTCATCAAAGGATACGTTTGCAACATGTCACGTCCAGAGGGAAGCATAGCCAGGGGCTTTCTGACCGAAGAGTGCATCTCCTACTGCATGAATTATCTAGGCATTGAGAACCCCGTTGGTCTGCCCGTCAACAGGCACCTCGGCAGGCTCGCTGGATGGGGTCACCGTGAGGGTCGCCGCGAAATGCATGTCGACTTCGAGGGTCGACTCGCCGACTTTGAAAGAGCAAACCTAGTCGTGCTACAACACATAGACATGGTCGATCCTTGGGTGGTAGAGCACAAAACCTTTATTAAGAAGACGTACAATGACCGAGGCCAACAGAGGACGGACGGAGATATACTCAAAGAGCACAACTCATGTTTCACGCGTTGATTCAAGCAGAAGCTTCTGTCGTACCCTTTACATGAGGATTCTTCCGCGGAAGAACAACTCATATTTGCCTTGTCACAGGGCGCCGAGCACAACCTGATGACCTATGAGGCGTACGATATCAATGGCTACACATTCTACACCAAGGCCAAGGACATGAAGAGCGATGGTTATCAGAACTCCGGGGTAACGATGGAATCCTACACCGGTAACAACAAGGACAGATACTACGGAAGGATCGAGGAGATCTGGGAGCTGAGCTACGCTGGAGAGAAGGTCCCGATGTTCCGTGTCAGATGGGCCAAGAGCGTCCTAAAAGAAGACCGGTATTTCACCACCATGGTTATACCCGAAGCCAAATCCAAGACCGCGGGCGCAAACGTCACCGCGAAAAATGAGCCATGGGTACTGGCTTCCCAAGTGGACCAATGCTTCTTCATTACCGACCCGTCAAAGCCCAGTCGTGTTGTCGTGAGGAGAGGCAAAAGGAAGATCATTGGAATGGATGGAGTAGCCAATGAGCAAGACTTCGACAAGTACGGCGACCCGAGGATCGAACATGACGACGATGATGAAGTAGCAGCATACACCACAAGAAGAAGCAGGACCACCTTACCTAAAGGACGTCCGTTCCACAAGAAGAACTCCATTTGCGAAAAAGAAGGGCAAGAAGATTGTGAACAGATAGCTAGCTAAGATCGATTGTATTTTAAATCGTAGCCTTCATTTATCGATTGTATTTCATGGGCACTTTTTGAACTATCATGAATATTTTTAAAATTCATGGACACTCGATCTCGATCCCCCTCCATCTCGATCGCTATCCCACCTCGCCAGATCCGGTCCCCCTCGCCGCCGAGCACCCCCCGGTCCACCGGCCGCCGCCGCCGACCCCCCGCACCCCCGCACCCTCCCCCGCTCCACTGGCATTACTGTTTGATGATATTTTTTAAAAAATTATTACTGTCTTATAAAAAAATAGTACTGTTATGATTTAAACAAGTTTGAACATATTTAAACACAAATAAGTATCAAACAACATTTTAAATGCATAAAAAATTGTGGAGCCTGGGAATCGAACCCAGGACCTCCTGGTGTGAGAACTGGCTACTGACCAGTCGAGCTAGTAGAGGGAACTTGATGTGGATCAGGTCAGGTGGAAGATAACCTGTTGGCTCGAGCAGAAATCAAAAAAAAATACTAATGGCGCACCAGGGTGAGGTGCGCCATTAGTATGGATGTACTTATGGCGCACCGAGGGGTGGTGCGCCATTAGTATTGTGCCGCCCCCATCCATATTTCCTCCCCGGCCCAAACATATCCCCTCTCTTTCCCTCGCCCTCGCCCTCGATCCCCTTCCCCTCTCCTCTCCCGACGCCGCTGCCCCGCCGCCTCGACGCCGCCCCGACGCCGCCTCGACGCCCCGTCTCCGCCTCGACGCCTCGACGCCGCCCCGACGCCGCCTCGACGCCTC